>NW_010363042.1:435678-500704 GCF_000414095.1 Morus notabilis
CTTTCCCTTTCTTTCTTTTCTGTTTTGCCTTTGATTTGTTCCTTTACTTTTGTTTTGCTGCAGATCTCGCATTCGTTGCTTTGTGCATATGATTTCCGTGATATAATATTTTTAATTAAAGATTCCCTTTGAAACACCTTTTCGCTTTCAAGTTTTAGAATTTGTGTTTTGATTAAGGATTTGTAAGCTTTTAAAAGTTTAAATATTGTTGCATTATTATGACTTATGTTATATATATATATATATATATATATATATATATTTCTTTGAAAAAAAAAATCCGTAAATGTGGTATTATATGTATGTATGCATGTCATGTTTTTCCGTCACGATCCATCGCCGGCCTAATATAGTAAGTGGTTGGCAGCAGGTTGTGATAGATTCTTCACTTTTTGCTACTAAAGGTGTATTCGCTTCCAATTTTTTCAGTAATTAAAGCTTTTTACTACTAAAAATTTTAGTAAAAACGTTTCAATACCAAATATTTGGTAGTCAATTCTTCTCTTTTTGTTACTGAAAGTGTATTCGCTACCAATTTCTTTTGGTAGCTAAAGTTTTTGGCTATTAAAGTTTTCAGTAGTAAAAACGTTCCATAACCAAATATTTGGTAACAAATTATTCGCTTTTTACTACTAAAATATTTCCACCATCAAAATTTAGTAGCTACTAATTGGGTCCATTTTTCAGACCAAATTGTTCAATTTTAGCTACCAAAAGTTGGTGGCAGAAATTTTTGCTACCAAATTTTTATTGGTAGCAAAAACTTTCTGCTACCGGTCTTTAGCTCCTACAAAGTTTTAGTAGCGAAAAACTATTGCTACTAAAATCATTGCTACCAATTCTTTGGTAACAAAAAACCAAAATTCTTGTAGTGCACTTAGCTAGAAAGATGGGCCCTTGGATGGTGGTTGTAGAGTATATAGGATTATTAGATACTAAAAATGGAATAAATATCAGATTATTAGAGGGTTTATAAATTTTGGGTCTGCTCTCCTTGCAAACCGATTTTGTAAAAGTGAGTTTCACCTAATGGGTTTGTAACACGATCTACGACAGACAAAAAAGTGCCTGTCCATTCAAAACTCGCGTTTAATGCACGCCAATTACAGCAAAAATAAGTTCCATAACAGCCACCCAGAAAAAAAACAAAAGAAAAGAAAATGCTTGGAAAACTGAAAATCAAGGAAGATGCTTAACAGATCTTCATAAACAAGCTAAAAAGAGAATCGCAGCGCAAAACTTAAAAAAAAAAAAAAAAAAAAAAAGGAAAAGAGTGTGTATACAACAAAATTAAGGATAGCTGTTATATTGTAGCAAAAAAGCAAACAAAAAAAGCAGCCGTTATAGACCCTTCTGCACCAACTTAATTAGCATTTGAACACGTACTTGTGCGTATATGTTTTGAGTGCAATAGAAAATAATAAAAAAAAAAGGATGGTCGTTTGTGGAAGCCCATAAAAATAACAACAGGTACACTATCCTCTCTTCGGGTTATCCTAGTAAGTTCGAGGACACCTGACAACATATTTACAATTGGAGATAATGAGATATTCTTTCTATTTGGGCTACGCACAAAAATATCCATGTTTAGGCCGGTGTACCTGTATATATATACGTATGTGTTATATATATATATATATACATATATCTATATATGTGGACACAGTAAACGCATACACAGGAGAAGACAATGTTACTGTTCTATGCATTGAGATTGTTGAGCATCCAAGAGGGCAGAAGGGCATTGCCTCGGTTTTGATGTTGGGTAGCTTCATCTTCTGCTAATCCATCACTTCTTGGGGAACAAGACACTCTGCAATTTTCACATATTGTTTTGCCTATCTTAGTTCTCCAATAAGGTAGTTACATATGTATACATATAATAATATATATGTGTGTGTGTGTGTGTGCGTGTGTTTTTGCACTAACTCAAACGTTGATGATATTTGATATTCAAGAACAGTTTTAAGTGTAAATATTGGTGATGACAATTCCCCTTTACTTTTTAGGTCAATCACAAACGGTTACGTAGTATATGAGACTTATGTAATGCAGCATATGAGAATTTATTTGAACAAAAGGCTGATGACATTTGAAGTTTTTCCAATTTGAGTTGGTCATGCATAAATAAAGACGAGCATAAATAGAGACTAACCCAACATTCAAGGATTGATTTGGCTGTGCTAAGAGGATGGACGATACTTCCAAATTATGATTCTGCTGCCCCAATTGTGTCTGTTCGGCCAACTCTTTCTCTTTCTCCTTCATCTGTTATTGGGGATTCACGAAATACAAATTAGACTCAAATACATGGGCAATATTACACTTCAACTTAGATTTCCCATCCAATTTTGATATTTTAAATGATTCTAACCAGTCACATTATAACATGGCATATATAGGACTAACATTTTGACGGGGGGTCTGAATCCGTTATACATATATGTACACATAACAGAGAGAGAACCTAAAGGACTTTCTATTTGTGGCCAAAGAAAATGTTCACCTGTTTTGTCAGAAGGTTGTTTTGCTCCTGTAATGCCTTATCCTATCATGACAAACAGGAAATAAACAAAATGATCAACTAATGGTTCCTCACAATTACTTATAATTAAGTGCTATGGTTATAGGAATAAGCTAAGAGATACCTTTTTTTGGAGCTCTGAGATGGACTCATACATGACTTGGTTCTGCAAATCGTCCAAAGCTTCTCAGTTTCACCAAGCAATCTATATTGGCTTAATTCGAAAGACAAGATAATATTACAAGAGTTCATTGACTTCACCTTTCTCGACCTTGTGTGTTTGAGTGCAGAATCAAGCTGTTGCTCCAGATTTTGAAGCTCTTTGAGAGTTAAGGAATCAAGTTCTTCTCCCAGGAAATGCCTGCAAAAGATTGTAAAGTATATACAGTTGAGTTTTTCTCCCCCAACAGTTTAGTGTGTGTGTGTATATATATATATATATATATATATATATATTGTGGATGGTACATGTATATATTTTAAGCTTGTACTTCTGATTTCTTTGTAAAACGTCCATCCTAGCCTTGAGCTTTGCATGTTCCAGACTCCAGCTTCCCTAGAAGATCAATGGCATTGGTTAGTATATATTTCTCATCATACAAGAAGTTCATCTGGAGAGAATAAGAAAAGGAGAGAGAAATTGTAGTTACAATTTGTTATAGACCTATTCCGTAGAGCTTAACTCACCCATGCAAAACCGGCTTACAAGGAGAGGGAACCCAAGGACTTATAAACCTACTAATCATCTTATATTTATTCATATGGGACTTTTGTAATCTAATATTCCACTACACTCCACAGCCGCCCAACCAAATGGGTAACTTCGCAGATCCCCCTTTCAATTGGGTAACAGCCCCCCCACCACCCCCCCGGTCGCCCTATCCATGGGCAACAGTTACAAAAGGACGTGCTAATACCAGTTGTTATAAATTCATTAGATAGAACTCACCCTTACAAAACCAGCTTGCAAGGGGAGAGAATCCAAGATTTATAAACCCACTAATCATCTTGTATTTATTCAAGATTTATAAACCCACTAATCATCTTGTATTTATTCTGTACGAGACTTTTGGTATCTAATACAGTTAAATTTATAATGGGACAGAAATAGCGCCAGAACTCACTTGGATCTAAATGTGATTTATGTTTATTATGTATTCCTGATAACAAGGGAAAAGTAATGCAATATAACTCGAATTCAGGTATTTTCAGGATAATGGTAGCTTACATTGGGTTCAGGATCATTTGAAAGAAGCTGCCTCTCTGCGTATGAATATCTTTCATATCTTTCCAGGATCCCCTCCATGCTGCTATTTAAGGAAAGCTAACATCAGTATTTAGCATTTGACAGCGAGCATAGTATTCACAGTTTCTTAAGGCTGGACCTTCAAAGCACATAAAAAAAAGGAAATCGAAATAACACAAAAATGTTGCCTTTTCACGCATAGCCAAAATGAAGATTTACGCGCGCGCGCGCACTCATATAGATATTTAGATATAAGCACAAGGATTTCACAGCTATATAACCGCAAACGTACATATCTTCATCCAGTATTCAAATAATATATTGACGTACAATAACATGGCCTTGTTCGATAATCTTGTGTGTTTATTATATCGAGTTACAGATATTGTTAAAGTCAAAATGAAAAGGTAAAGCATCCTTTAGTTGCTTGCACTCTTACTTCAAACCTATAAGTTTCTTGTTCACTTGTATTTCTCTTCAACATGTCGATCTCTCTATAAGTGAATTAAACAACAATATCAAAGAAAACTAGGAAGAATTATATCAATCCAGAAACACATCCGATCATGTCTTCAGGCAAAATTCAGATATATTTTACGATTAAATTTCTTCCTACTTAAGTTAACTCCTATTATATAAGAGCTATCATATCTAATAAACAATTAATTAAACATATTTTTTAAAATAAAAAAAGATAAAGAAAACTATTATCAAGGCCAACTTGGACATCCCAACTAAGTTAGCGCCTAAAATAAAAAAGAACTTTCAAAGTGTATTTCTAGACAACTGAAACAAATAACACAGAATTAAAAAGTACATAAATATCTTATGTTTTTAATAACATTAAAAAAGTATCTTCACCTTTAAAAACCATTTCGATACCCTTTGATCAATTTTTGCACCATACAATGTCCTTTCTATCCTTCACCTCTAAAAACATACTAAAATATAAAAGAAAAAAATGAGAAATACTAAAAAAGAATTATACAAAATAAAAGCTATAAGGCATCATTCATCTTATCGATTTGAGTTTTTCAATTTCAGTTTTACTACAGTTAAAAGCTCTAATAAAAAGTCATCTAACTTTTTTGTTATAGTTAAAAGTTCTCATATAAAGTCACATCTCAACTCGAATTGAAAACTCAAATCGGCGGACTGAACAAGTCCTAAAACTTAATTTCTAAAAGAAATAGGAAAAAAAACACAAATATAGTTTTCAGATTTCTCCACCTCCATCATCGTTGACCTTGCCCCCCATTGGCACCCAGCTTCCCTTTCCCGCCTTCGATCTACACCGTGGTATATATCCAAAAGACCCCACTCCTTGTCGCGCCCAACAAGAAGTGATGCCAGCCCATCAGCTTCGCCACACGAGAGAGAGATCTTTTGATATTTAAAACAATGGTTAAATCAGTAGAAAGGAAGAAAAGACCGTTTATATCCCAAACATCAACCTCAGATTACCAAAATAACAGTTTTTTTTAGATGTGAAGGTTTCTTTTTAATACCATTAAAAACATAGAATACCTTTGAGATATTTTTAAATAACAGCGGGATACCAAAATGATTTTATTCTGAATGAAAAAATAAAACACTACCACAAAGACAACCACAAGAATCACCATGCAAATGCATGATCTACTCCTGATGGAAAAACTAGAAGGATGCTCCTTATAATCTTATGATGCTAAAGCCCAAAGGAAAAAACCCGGCAAAAGGAAAAAGAGCGCAAATTAGAGATTTCAGGCGAAAATTTTAAAAGGAGTCTTTTCTCATATTAAAAAGATATTTAATTATATAAAAAATCAATTAAACCTATTTTAAATTATTTTTTCTTGCTTTTGGGATAAGAAAGTATTGATTAAATATATATATTCAAGTTTATCTAATAATATGTTTTTCAACAAAATTTTATCCAACAAAATAGCTACTGTAAATCTCAAACAATAGCAATCAATAAAATGGCAAGAAAGAAGTATGAAAGAAAGATATCAACTTGGAAAACTCTATGAATAAGGTTAATGAGTGAGAAGGAAATAAATAAAGGCATAAAAAAGAATCAAGAGAGATTGGAGCTTTTTATCTTTTTCCAGCTTTTTCTATTCTTAATTTGTTAATGTTTTTGAAATTGTAAATCAGATTAATATAGCCCATGTTCGTTGCATTAGTTTAGTTCAGTTTTGTTCGCTCAGTTTAGCTCAGTTTGAACAGTGAGCACAGTTTGAACTGTCGTTTGGTAAACATACAGTTTGAATTATATTCCACGTTTGAACTGAGCTAAACGACCTAACTTAAAGTTTAGTTCCCCTCTCAAGTTCAACCGTTCAAGCCATTTTTGAACAATAAAAAGTGTCAACTCTCTTTGCTTTTAACACCTACCAAACACAAATTTAAATTTTATTCCCTGTTCAAAATAAAATTTTAACTATACATCCAAACATCAATTTAAACTACAATTTAAACCATACAGTATGAATTTTTCTGTTCAAATAAAAAAGTTTAAACCAACGAAGTTTGGGAGCATAATATACTTATAAGTGAATGAAAATAGGCATTTTGTATTTAGTAGAGAAGTAATCAAAGCGAATATAGTCATTGATGTATAATATATGCAGATTTCTTTATATAGCTGTTCGATTGCTTAAAAAAATATAAACATTAAGGTCTTAAAAACAAAATTTTTGGTAGTTTTTTTAGTTAAAAGTGTAATGCAGTAAAAACTGGTCATCTTGGCACTTACAAAACGAGCAATACAACTAGAATATTCCTCTAATCAGAAATGATTTTCAACCAACATAAAAGAAAGTTTTGGTAATATGTGGGCAGCCCCATTACTATTACGAGAAATGTGACTGCAAGAACCACCATCACTCATCAAAATCTTGATATGATTTAGAATTGGAAACATTGCAGCGTAACAACTAGGATCAATTACCGCACGGACTGCTTTCCACCAGCCAGACCCTATGGCCACTGCTTTCAGCAAATAAAAGGCCCTCACGAATTGCTACACACTCTGCCATGAGAGGGGAGTGGATTCCAGGTAGCTTTTTAGAAAAAGCTCCCAATGACAAAACCCGTGGAATCCCGAATCAATTCCCCAAAACCAATAGAATGGTGACAAGCAAAGACAGATGCATCCACATTCAATTTGAACAAATTACGCTCAGTTTGAGCCTCTGGTAACCGCACCTTAACCTGAGCCTTTTGGAATTCATAAAGCCAACAACTCGCCATTTCTGAAGTGTGTGCAGGCGCAGCAAAATTTTTGGTAGTGTTTCAAACAAATGGAGGATTTAATTATTGAATTATCCTATAAATAAGGTGATTTGCATGCACAATAGCCCAAGAATCTCATATTTTAAAGAGAGTATCTCCAAAACATTGATCTGTTACTTTTATTTTAGTTTTATGGTAAAATGACCATAGTAAATATATATAATTGATTAGGACTCTTAATTATTAGGGGGCCTTGGGCAATTGCTCATTGGCTTAGAGAAGGAGCTGGTACTGAAAATTGCATGATCGAAGCTAAGGTTGAAAAAATACGGCAAAAGTTATTCTACGTACTAAGAGATGAAGATGTATTTCAGAAACCCCTCAATAATACGCAGAACCAAAAATGCGCAAAATTCTAAAGCATTATTAAATAAAAATTCGAGATCAAATTAACACCTTTACTAGCTAGCTTGTAACTTGTTGGCTACTTGATGAATCCTATTAACTTAGCAATTGAGTAAAGTGTTGCATATCTAAATCCCAGGAATCACCTTCGGGTCGGCAATTACTATGTCATCACCGAGCACCGCATAACGGGTGAAAGGCCGGTTCTGAGGAAGAGGTAACTCATTCGCCAACCACACTAAATAGTGGTGTGACAGTGCAAAGAGGGCCCAGTAAGTGGTTATATCATTTTGAAGACTACGGTAAATAATATGAGGATTATGTTGAATCTGGAAAAGTCTTGAAAAAGATTCTTTCCTGACTTTCTCCCCCATACCCGTCTGAGAATGATTCGAGCGGTATGAAGGGAAACTCTCACGTACAATTTGGCGAACTAGTCCCCGAAAATGCTCGTTCCTTTGTCATTGGGGATTACAATTTCTTACTTTTTTCTAGTATGCCGCTCCGCGCGATAAAGGAGCGCGGCGAGTGGAGTGCCACAATCTTATTCATCATTTTTTATCTACATAAGCTAAAGGCCATAGCACTGGTGACGGCTCCGGCATAAATGCAAGGAGGATCGCTGGAAAGAACGGATCAAGAAGTGGTGGTTCAATCACTTTGGTAGGGGATTCGCGATGCCATCTGTATGGTCTTGCTGTTGTCCAGTCTTCTCTTATCAATTAGTGCAGCTTCCAGCTCTATATTATGTATGTCATATCAAATGGTTCTCTCCGTATCATGAGATGGGCTACTGTGCGCTAACAGCTAACAAAAATAGGGCTTTCTTTTATAAAGATATGCCCCACCGGAATTCCATATTCAAAAAGAGAATGGCAACTCGAAGTTCATCTTTGTTGTTTGCTAGAGGTACAATAGGACGGAGGGAGATCTACTGATAAGGCGGTTGAGCCCCTTAGTGACATTTCTTTTCTATAACAAAACCATATGTCTCGGTTCTGACCACAAGGCGAAGCCAAAAAAAAGGAGGGTATTTCTCAGTGAAAGAGCGCTATGCGTTCCACATTTCTCAGCGACAGTGGAAAGAAGACCAATAAGGTGGGATTCAAAGGCTCAGTCCCTCAAAGCGTACGAGGAGGGTTGGCGTTGTCAGAAAGAGGTGAAGCCGAGAAAGCAGCGTGTACGGTACGGGTTTCGGTAGTGATCTACTTTATATGGTAAGCTTAGGTTAGTGGAGTGGTAAGTTAATCTCGACAGGTTTCAAAGCTTCAAGCTTACAAAACAAGACCTAAGGAGTTTGGAGCCCTTGAGTTCTTCGCCAGTAATGGGAAGATGAGCTTCTCCATTGGAATGGTATCTGCTCGAAGAGCCTGTCCTTGCCTGCTTATCCAGACCAAATAGCAACCTTTGGTCCTTCGGGCTGACGCTCAAGGCGGGAATCAAGGATATGGGTTCAAGGCTGCTCTACTTACTGGGAATGGGATCCCGTAAAAGGGCACATGACGAATGGGACCCTCGCCAATGGCATATGAGATATGGATGATGGAGCTACTTGCTGCTGGTCTTTTCTACGCAGACGCAGAATCAATTGAGACCGTGGAAGGCTTCGATGCCCAATATTTCCAAACTTTACCAGGAAGGGGATGAGGAATAATTTGACTTCCTTGCAAGGTAAAAAAAAAAAAAGAAGGGTCTGCAGCAGATGCAAGAAGACGATCGACACGATGGTGGGTTTGGCAGCAAGTGGCCTACGGCCCGAGCTTAGGATGTACTTCGCTAATGTTTAGTTTGCTACCCCTAGCTGTGAAGGTCGGTAAGTGTGGAAGGAGGCCCAGAGAAGACAGTGGCATCGATCCGGACTTATTACCGTGATCAATTCACTACCAATGCCCACTTCTTGATCCGTTGCAGAAGTGCTTCTAGATCTCATGGAATAAGGCAGAATTTAGAACAACACTTTCCATCTCTTTTCTTGCTTTCATAGAAAAAAAAAAAAAAAAAAAAAAAAAAAAAAAAAAAAATTTTTAAAAGTATTCTGAAGCCAAATGCTCTTGGATGTGCAGTTGAATAGGAAGAGAAAGACTTTTTTCTCCTTCATATTGAATGTAGTCTATCACTTTGAGGTCATGAGAACCTTGTGAATTGATATAAATTATGGCATGCTTCTCTGAGGAGAGTGGCACGACCAAACATCATCCCAGAAGCGAATCAGCTTACTATTGCCCAACCAAAGTCTAGCCCAAGTCCTGCCTGAAAGTCTCTCTCTACCAAATAATGCCCTTCTAGATGCAGGATATTTTAGAGGTGGGTTGGTCAATCCATTTTTGTCATTGGAGAGGTACTTAGCAGCCAAATGTGAGCACCATGGCTTTTTCTTTTCCATTGGAAATCTCCATAGCCACTTCATAAGAAGGGCTGGCTTGGTTGAAGTCCACCTCCTTCGTTAAGGTGATTGAAAAAAGAAAAGAAAAAAAAGATTTTATTTTTAGTATGGGATGTTAGTAAGGATGAACATGACGAGATCTTATTGTATTAATTTTTTTTTTTTGGAAAATTTAAATTTAAACATATTTATCTCAATCTCGTGGCAATTTCCTCTTCAAATCACATCAAGATGCACTTTGAAGGAGCTACTATGGGAATTCGGATTATGGTGGGGTCATAAGAGGTGGCAATGGTGCTGTCATGTGGAATAGAACAGGTCTCCTCTAGGGATCAAAGATGCAGCCTTTGCAGAAGCGGAAACTCTCCTGCATGGCCACAGTTTTGTCCAAACTATTGATTCTTTTCAAGCCATCAGATCAAACAAAAAGGGGTTCTCTTAACATGATTAGAGATGGGCGAATGGTAATAATCAATAACCTTGGCGCCTATGCTTTATAAAAAATAAGGCAGACCTCAGTGCCAAAGAGGCTCTCGTACTATGACAGGCTTGGGGAAAAACTCAATCCCATATGTACGCGGCCTTACCCCCCGAAGGAGAGGCCGTTTCTAGGATTCGAACCTTGGGCCCCGGGTGCAAACGCAAGCGCTCCCACCACGGGCGCCCATGCTTTATCCTGAGATAAAATTTTTCAACCCATAAAAAGATAAAAGAAAGTTGGGAGATATGTCAATCAAGAAACTAATGTTAAAACAATGAATTCCCGGAAGAAAGGTCAAAACAAATCCTATACGTGCTAAACCGTTATTGCTAATTGCATTAGATTTTACCATAGAAAGTTATCGTTAATAACTGTTGGGCTGATTCCTCTCATTAGTATTGTTACGCCATGTATCATCTCATGTTTGTGAACGACGAATCACCGGGGGCCGGGGGAGGCATAACATGTCACTTCGTTTAAGGTAGTGCATTGACGTGTTCGAGATACGTGCGACCCTACTTCGAAAATGGTATGCTATGTCTTAAGGAAAATGAGTCACAACTTGATGCTCAAGGCACACTCTAAATATATAACCAACCTGCATCAACATGCTTCCAAGGCCTCAAGCCTAAGGTACGAACAAGTATAGGAAGAAGAACATTGCTACTGTGTCGCGCACGTACTAATTATCCCGTATACAAACCCTTATATGCTGGTGTACATGACAGACTGTCAAGAGACCGTCACGCAATGCTAAAAGGATGACCTGACACCTCCAACGTACAGGCCACACGGATCGACACCGCAGGTCCAGGATTTTGCACTCTAGGACTTGCCTATATGATGGCAATTTTACCCGTAAACCTATTTATCCGCAGAGATCCGTATTAAACGAGCCAGGAAACATTCACTTTAAACGGATATAGGTTGTAAACTAGTTAAAATTTTAATCCATCGCAGGACGGAAACAGGTTTAGAGGTCCCCAACCGTATTCCCGTTTAATTGTATCCTATTTTTAAATTAAATATAATATGTAATGTACTAAAATATATAACTTTAAGTATAATATATTACATAATGTATATAAAAATTACAAACTACCTTTCTTTTATTTTTAACTATTTTGTATAATTATATTGACTAAATAATTAATTATTTTACGATAATTAAAAATAACTAATCGGGTTAATGGGGAGCTGCGAATACCCCGAACTCGTGACGAGAAATGGAACAAAAATGATGAGTGTTTTTATTCGCGGAAGCGGGTCAGCGAGAAAACCACCCCATCCCAAATCCACCCCCGTTGCCATCCCCCAACTATAAATACTAGCTTTCACCCCTTCACAAGGCACACTGCATTCTATTATCACCCTTCTCAAATACACTGCTAGTCAGAACGTGAAAAAAGCCTCTCAAACGGGCGTCCGACATACATCATGGCAGAGCAAAGAGCTAGATGGTGGAAGCGTCAGAGTAAATGTTAGTGTCAGGACTACCATTCCAATAATAACTAACAAATAGATCTAAGGCCTATAAATTAACCATCTTTAAGCGCATCTAATTTATAAGAGCAAAAGGCAAGCATATATTTTTTACTTCTCAAACAGATAACTTTAGAATTTATAGTTATGCTTCATACTTCAAGAGAGATAATGCTAATTAATTTATCAAGTCCTGCATGATGTTGGTGGCGAACACCAGAAATGATATTAATGGAATAGACGCACATGTGTGCGTCACCTATAACATCTATCCTATTAGGAATTCTGGTGATGAACACCATTAGTGTCTAATAATATTGCTTATAAGAATATATTGTATGCATCAACGTTTAGACCTACTTCCGTTCAAGAACTTATCCCAAAAAATTTCTGAGAAAGTCCACTTTTTTCTCTATTTTTCTTCTTCTCATCCCCACAAATAGAAAGAAACAGAAAAAGAACATTACAATTTCAAATAGCACTATGCAGTATCAAAGAAAATAAAGAATGATTTGATTCTTGCCATATCTTAATTGAGCCACAAAAAAAAAAAAAAAAAAATTTGCGGCCATATAAATTAAATATCTGAAGTACGAAAGAAATATAGAAAGAAAGCTGAGTGAGAACTGAGAATGACCAACTGAGAAGTGGGAGAGAGGTTTTATTTTTTTTTTTTTTTGGATACAGAGGAGCTTTTCTTTTCTTGTTGGTGAAAGGGGAGAGACGGTCATAGTTTTCGATAACTCATAGTTGATTGTCTAATGAAGTGATAGTAACATTTATAATCATATTTGTTTCCATCAACTTTTTTATTATCACATTTATAAAAAAGTTGCTGTCCACATTCCCGTCTATTTATATTTTCAATTTTACTATTCAACAAAAAAAAAAAAGAATATCTTCAATTTTACTTTCAAGAGGAAAAAAAAAAGTACATATATCAAGGAAACAAGTTATAGTTCCGGTCATCAAGATAAGTGGTACAAACTAGAAATATTTTAGAGACCTTCTGTATGCCAACATATTAATAAGCCAGATTTTATGTTCGTCAAAATTGTATAAAATCATGTAAAAGTTAAAAACTACGCAGATTCAAATGTTAAAAAAATCTAGTCTAACGGTACGCCAGGCATACTAGAGAATTTCAAATCAAAAAATACAATCACTAATCCAAGCACGTAAGACCTAAATGCATTTAGCGACTCAATACTGACCACATGAGGTTCAATTGAAACTATCTAGAAGATAACATATGTACCGAGTTCCAACAAAAGGAACCAATGAGGGACATAATGAATCGAGCACAAATTTAGCTCTTCAAACACGCCACAAGCACCGCAAAAGCCGGTGGATAACTCTGGTCAATCGAAGTCGAGGGACCAAAAGTACTAAGGCCTACCACAACACCACAAAGAACCATAACTTGCAGACTAAACACAACAATAACGCGTAAGGTGGGGAGACCACCTCTGTTATTACAACAAATTTTTAAACCAACCAAAAATCGTGAATACACTAACATTAAACGCGGAAACATCAACGCCTTTAATGAAACCAAACAAACACTACAAAAAAATGGACCAAAACGGCCACCATGACACAAGAGCCAGATTTGAGAAGAGCCACTACCGAAGGAGCAACAGTGCCGACAATGATTCCACACGTAAGAGCTCCCAAAAAGTGCTGTACCACGGGGAACAGAGCCCCCACGCCACAGTCCCGCCTGAAAAATCTCGTGCCTCACACCACCAGAAGCCATCAACCTCTAACCTTAGCATCTGTCACTCCACAACAGCGCACGCCGCCCCTCCCTAAAACCACATCAAAGAAGGGGACGCGAACCCGAAGCAAAAGCGCCAACAAACTCCCTCAAAACGCAAGATCTCCGCCAATCCACCACCGTCATACCACACCTATAGCCACAAACCATACCACGCAAGACCCAGCCACCGTCTCAAGGTACGAAAGTCTGGCGACCAGCCAGCGGTGCCACTGGATCCCGGCCCTAAGCAATAAAATCAAAAGAAAACCCTAGCCACACTAAGAGATAGAGGCAGAGAAAGCAAGAAAGAAAACCCTGTCTTCATACGTAGCAATAACTAATGGTGAATGATGACTTTAAAACGTTTTACTATTTAGTTACTTTTATTTAAACAAGAGAAATCAAAAACACGCGGATTGACAATACCACGTACGTTTACCAATCACAGTAAATAAAGGAGTGGAACATAATCCTTATTTTTCTTTCTTCCATCTTTCTTTATAATTAAATAGTAAAACATGTTGAACATTGAAAAGATTTTTCTTCCCCTAAAATTATTACATCTTCTCTAAACAAAATTGCAAAATATTCGTTAATTTTCGAAACTAATGGTCCATTACTCTAATTATGCTACGGTATTAGTTAATTCAGGATTGCTTGCTCTAAGGTTTTTATTTATTTTTTTTCTGATTTTAACAGTTAATGAAGTGAAAAGATTGATCTTCTAATATGTTGATTAGAATCTTCAGAATCCGTTTCATTTGGAAAACAAAACATAACATTGTTTCAGAAATATATAACGCAATGTATTTCAAGTGTAGAGTGTATACGTAAACACAAAATTGATACGTTTAACAGAACATAGACAAGTTAAACATTAGGCAAATATTTCAAATAATCAATAAGGGGGACAGAAAGGACTAAAGAGTTACTTTTCATTGAGAAGTTAATCTTATCCGAAGATTAAGGGCTTGTTCTTTTGAGTAAAAAACTTAAAAAAAAATAATTCGAGTTACAACTTTATTCGAGTTCATGTTCTTTTAAGTTTAAACTCGAGTTTAAACTCGAGTTCAAATTCAAGTTTAGGACTAAAACTCGAGTTCAAGTTTTCCCTTCAACTCAAGTTCAGAAACTCGAACTCAAATTAATTAACAGTATTTTTTCTATTCTTAAAAATGCTATAACTTTTTCGTTTTAATTCTGATTGAGATGATTTTTTTTTCTATGCATTGACAACGAAAAGACGAATAAAACCTGACCCATATACCCTATTAAAATTTTTCATCAGCATTGAGTTTTTATTAAAATACTATCTAAATACAAATTCAAGTCTTGACTCACTCAAACACAAACTCAAAAAGATTATTATCTCAAACCATAACTCAAATGTATACAATCAAACACAAACTCAAGTTACAAGTCCAACTCAAGTTATAACTCAAATTCAACTCAAGAATTATACTCAAGTTAAACTCCAAAAGAACAAGCCCTAAATATGGAAAAGAGTCAAATATCACTCCACCATAAATTAAAAGGCGACAAAATAGGGATTGGGTTTATTTATTATATCTCATTTTGTTTCCCTTCAATAATATCATACTATATAATTAAGTGACATATTTTTTTAATATTTGAGGTGTCATGATATTTTAGTTGTAGTATTTTAATTGACGTGACATAATATTATTGAAATAAGATGAAAAATATACGAATAAAAGGACAAAAAATCGAATTCAATAAATAGTATTGTAGAATAAAGAAGATATATATACCTTTATGAAGGAAAATCAATAAGTTATTTGGTAAAACGAAATGGGAACATTAGAAGTTAAATAACCAAATATAATTGTTATGTGTTAATAAACCTTGAATCTGTGTACATCTCCTTATGTACTACCATATCCAAAAACATTGCGCGATGTTTGCTTTATGTCCTACGAAACAGTCGAGATTATACATATTTACAGTACACTCCCCACTCCCAGTCGGTGCATAAAAAGTTGATATGCTCAAATATTTGAAGCATCAGTATTCCAAGAGACAAAAACAATATAGTAATTTATGTGTACATATATAACAATCTTCAGTATATAGCAATGAATAAAATTACCAGATTTTTATTTTTGCTTTATTTTGTAAACAAAAAGGGACTTGGGCCTTGGGTATCCAAGGTGTGTATTGGAATTTTTCAAAAATAAAAATCATAAAAAGTGTAAAAAATTGAAATTAAAAGCACCTTTTGCTTTTTTAAATTAAAAGTTAATTGTTTTTTCTTATCTTTTTTAAAATGACTAATATGAATAATGAGTTATTTAATCCTATCATATTCCATGATACATGTAATATATATATATATATATATATTAATTTATCAAGTAATACATTAGATTATTTACACGGTATAGTTGTAGACATTCTTTCCCATAAATGTTGTTTGTCTGTACAAACATATTATTTTTATAGTATGTTAATCCAATTTTTCTAATATCTTCTTTAATATCTTTTTTATGTAGGTAACTAATATTTAATAAGAGTAGAGAGTTTAACTTCTTGTTATTATACCTAATTAGTCATTGAAATTCAATAACTACAATATTATTATCAAACACCATTCATTTTTCATCATGCTTGTTAAAAAAGAGAAAAAAACCATCAACAAAAGACGTACTTAGATCTTAACCTAATATTTATATCTCTAATTCCAAACAATTTATGGTCATGCCCAGGCATATTGATAATTTTTACCCAATGAAAGTCAATAAATATAGTTAATAGTACCTTAATATACAAACCCAACCTTATATAATATTCATGCATTAGCAAAAGCACAAACCGCCCGCACTAGCCGGCGGGCGGGCAGGTTGAAACCACGGGTTGGCGGGTAAGTGTCGTGGCATAATGTGGCGGATGAGTTCGGGCGGGGTGGGCGGATCTAGCTCGTCCAAGATAACTACAAACTTGAACTTTTTGTTCAACTTTCATCCATCAGTACAAATACATATGATATTTATACATAAATAATCTATACATAAATAAACAAATATGCATATATATATATATAATATATATATATATATATATATATATGTATATATACAAGTCTATATGTATGTATTTGTCTCTATAAATATGTTATAACTTTATATATCAAACAAGTATTGAGAAGAAAAATTAACATACATATGTATATACACTTGTGTGTGTATATACATATACATATATCGTACAATTCTACATATCAAACAAGTATTGGGAACTGTAATATTGAAGTTAGCTTAAACTTGGCGGGGGAAACGCTTGAAATAGTACTCTCTATGTACCTTAATATAGTATTCTCTCTATTTTTTTAAATTTTCCATTTTTGGAAACGAACTCTATTTATTTTTAATTGACTATATATCTATTTATTTTTAAACAAATAACGAACTAAACTACGCTTTCTGCATTAAATCATTACAAGTATTAGCAAATTAATAAGGCCACAAAAAAAAGAAAAGAATAGCATTTTTTAACGGTTTCAAAATACATAAAACAAAGCCTGTTTATTTTACCGATTTGAGTTTAAAATTCAAATTTTATTAAAATAAAAATTATTAAAAATAATCTCATTTAATTTTTTTATTACAATAAAAAATTTTGACATAAAATTACACGATTTAAATTAAAAATTTAAATTAACGAATTAAACGGACCAATAATTATAATATAAAATGAAAAAAGAAAAAAAATAAATTCACGCAAAAAATCGTAAAATTATTCACGCAAAATATCATTAAAAGGACGTTTAGTTTATGGATTAAAATTATAATATTTGAATTATTTTTAATTTATGTGTATTTTTTTATGATAAAAAATAAAAAAAATACTGTAACGAATTATGAATCAGGATTTAAATAATGATATTGAATCATGATTCAAATAATGACATAAATCCGTTATCAAATGTCTCGTAAGTCAACTAACTCTGGCTACACAGCTTCTTAACCAGAAAATTCACAAAAGAATACATACATAAAAAAGGGGGGAAAAAAACAAAGAGTAGAATTTTCTCGAGAAAATGAAATACAAACCAGCACGGAACGAAAACGAAACGGCAAAACCGTTAGCAAATTCACGCAAAACACCACGGCAAAGAAGAAATCAACAAAACCGGCAACACGGCTTCTTAAACTCAGAAATAGAAGAAGAAATCAACCTTCATGAGTAGACTTTTCTCGAGAAAATGGAACATAAAATTAACAAACACAGAAAGAAACGAAAACAATCATCGTACCAGGAATTGGTCGAGTATTCGAAGAGCTTTCCTTTGGTCGAGAAGACGATGAGAGCGACCTCGGCATCGCAGAGAACAGAGATCTCGTGAGCTTTCTTCAGCAATCCAGAGCGCCGCTTCGAGAATGTGACCTGCCGATTGATCTTGTTCTCGATCCTCCTCAGCTGCACTCTTCCCCTCCCCATAATTTTCCCGAGCAATCCAAGATTTTCCGAGAAACTTTACCTCGCCGAGAAAGAGAAACAGAAACCAACGAACAGGAAAAAAACCGTTCAGATTTTTTCTCTCTCTTCGAGCTATATATACATATGTAATAACTAGCTATACATTTCAGCCTTTTATTCTTCCGCTTCTTCTTCTTCTTCTTCTTCTTGGTTATATTTGTATAGATATAAATATTTTGAGCGGTAATGATGATAATATTTATAGAGGAAAGTTTAAAACCGGTCATGGACAAGATGAGCGGTATTTGAAAAACAGAGCGGTTTCGTCCAAAACGTTGTCGATTTTTGATTGGTTGGGATTCTGTGACGAAGCGATTTTTGTCTGTGGTGTGTTCTTACTCGAGGCCACACAACTTTTTTATGTGACTCGGCCTTTTTTTATTTTTTGTTTTTTGTTTCGTTTTTTTTTTCCCATTTATTTTCTCCTTTTACTGTTTTTGGTTCTTATGAGTTGTACGGATTGGAAGAAAGTTTGCTATTTCTTTCCAATGTGGCTTCTTTATTTTTACCGTACGATTCTGAGTATATATATGAGTGTATCTAATGTATATGTATATGTATATGTATACATATGAAAACCTTATCATACATTTATTTTTTTGGTTGACGATAATTCATAAATAGCAATGTCTATTTAGAATTAATATTTAGGCATGATTTAATTCCCGTGACCGTACCGCAAGTGTAATATTTTTTAGGATATTTTCTGGTACGTCTGGTGTACCGATAGGTCAAGTTTTTTTAATTATTAAAATTATGTATTTTTTACTTTTACGTGATTTATGCAGATTAGGTGGACATAAAACCTACCTACTGGTATGTTAGCGCATAGAGAATATTTTTTTGTTTGTATATATTGTGTTGTATTATCATAATATACTACGGTGTTTAGTGTTATAACATATTGTATGCGGGATTAAAATGTAAAATTTTAATAATTTTAGGGTCAAAGTATAATTTTAAAAAGTTTTAGGGTTAAAATATAATTTTTAAATGTTTTGGGTTCACAATGAAATTTTATAAAAATTTTAGGGTCAAAGTGTAATTTTACAAAAGTTTTGGGGTCAAATTGTAATTTTGTAAAACTTTTAGGGTTAAAATGTAATTTTTGATAAATATAAAATTTGAATTGTTCCTCTAAATTTTTCAACAATTATCGGCTATAGCATGACCTTAACTCGACCCCGACCTCTAGTCGTGCTTAACGCTGGCATGAATTATTAATTCACTATAAAATAATATAATACAATACGTTAAAAATGAACTGTATTCAATAAATGAACTGTATTTAATAATACGACATACACCGTATTAATTTACTATTTATATTAATTTATACAATATAATTATCATACTAAACATTGTATTATTAATTTATTATATAATATAATGCTCTAATACAGTCAAACAAATATATTTAATGAGTGTTATACAAGAATACAAACAATGTTACAATGAGGAAAACAAAATATTACAATTCTCGCACTGAAGACACTTTCCTAGTATTATTAGGCCTCGTTCACTTCACGGATTCAAGTTTTCAATTCGAGTTGAGATGTGACATTTTTTTAGAGCTTTTCACTGTAGCAGAAAAGTTAGATGTGACATTTTCTGATAGCTTTTCACTGTAGAAATCTAAAACTGAAAACTCGAATCAATAAAATGAACGATGTATATGTTTACAAATTACTCTCCGATAAAGAAACACTTGGGTTCATCTTTATTTGAACATGTGGGAGAAAAGAGGCAAATGATCGGAATTTTGGAGAAACAAAAATGAATAGCCAAAATTCGGGAGGACAAAAATAATGATGTTTTTGTATATATTAGAAAATCATAAAATGACAAAACTATGCCTGGGTCTAACAATCTAGAATATTAAGTTATTTAGTAAATTATAACATATTTTTTAAAATTGTAAATTGTAGCCTAATTTGGTATTTCATATTTTAAATGTTATTAAAAACTCAAAAATATCTCTAAGCCTCCTTTCCACTTCTCTTTTCTTCTCCTTATAGTTAAGTTCACCATGATCTGTTGCGGCGATCGACGACTAGCTCCAGTGTCATTCTTCGGCGACTATTTTCAGACAACCATCTTTAATAAAGTGGTAAATACCATATTTACTATTAAATAATATATTTATCATATTAATTTGAAAATTTGACAATCAGTAAATACTATATTTACCATCTTTATCTGAAAATCCGGTGACCAACTCCGGCAACAGGTAAATACTGTATTTATCAGTAAATGTTGTATTTACTATATTTATCTAAAAATTCAGGAATAGACTCGAGTGATTGGTAAATACCGTATTTACCATATTTATCTAAAAATTTGACAACAAACTCGGGTGATTGGTAAATACAATATTTACCAGTAAATATCATATTTACCATATTTATTCAAAAATAAGGCCGTTAACATCAATGATCGGTAAATACTAAATTTACTCATAAATACCATATTAATTCAAAAATCTAGCTACCGATTGCGGCGACCGTTAAATACCATATTTACTGGTCGTATTTACTAATAAATATAATATTTGTGAGATTAGGAATTGGATTTAGTAAAATATTTACTGATAAATACAATATTTACTAGATTCAAACTTGAATCTAGTGAAGTATTTACTGGTAAATACAATATTTATCATATTCAAACTCAAATTTAGTGAAGTATTTACTGGTAAATACAGTATTTACCATATTCAAACTCAAATTCAGTGAAGTATTTACTAGCAAATACAGTATTTATCAGATTTGAAATTAGATTTAGTAATGTATTTACTTGGAAATAAAGTATTTACTCAAAACTCAAAAGTCATAAACAAAATTCACAAAAATCAACCAAAATCAACAAAAAGTTACTTAGAAAAAATTCAATGCCCAAAATATACAAACACAAAAATTAAAATCAAAAGAAAATGGTTGGTGGTCGACTGGATTTGGTCTGGTTTGAAGGCAGCGATTTGGCAAGATTTGTCTTGCCAAATCTAGTTCCCAAAAAATGATTGCGAGGCGGCGATCTTTTCCATTGTCACCGGACTCAGTCGGAGTTGGAAGCAATTTTGCAGAGATCAACATCAACGTAAAGAGAAATAGAGCGAGAGAGAGACAGAGGGAGAGACCTGGGACAGAAAGAGAGAGAAAACAGATCGGTTGATGATGTTTTCTCTTGACGGCGCCAGAGAAGATGAGCGCTCGGCTTCGTGATCATCGAAGACTCACGACACGAAGTTTGCTCAAAGACAGTAACGTTCCTGGAGATCATGGCCATTTTCTCTGTCGGATCTGGTTCAAGGTCCCACCAGAGATAGTGCAGATGATGGCATTGTCGACTTCGTTGCCCAAGCAAAAGTCAAAGTTCTCAGGTGTTGATGGCGGCCCTTTGTCGACATGGCGCAAACCATCATCATCGCTGTTGTGCTCGATCATCATGATTAAGAAGAAAACTCAAGAGGCGTCGCCAGTATTTTTAAGTCGACGTTTGCCGAGAAAACACCGCGATCTAGAAGTCGCCGCCTGAGATCGTTGAAGTTGTCATCGTCGTTGAGAGAGGAGAGAGAAACGGGAGAGAGAGAAACATACAGAGAGAGAGACAGACAGAGAGAGAGACAGCGGCTGGGTTGATGTGTGAGGGAGAAAATAACAAAACCCTAAAAGAAAGGGTAAAATTGTAAAAAATAATTTATTTTAAAATAAAAATTAAAGATACCCTATAATTTACTAACATTTTTTTTTTTATAAAAAAAAAGGCTATTTACTTTAAATATAGATATAAAATATGTTGTATTGTGTATTTTTCCCTTAAAAATTTTATATCTTACGAAGAATTATAAATGATTGAGGTTGTGTTAAACTTTCAAAGAAATTGTTGACACCATCCGTTTTTCAAGTTATTCCTTCTTTTTTTTTTCCCCTCGTCTTTCTTTGGTAAACCTTAGTAGTATTAGCACATCAGCGTCATTGAGGACTTTCACGTGGGCTGTGCCCCAGCCCAAATGACATGTATAGATTGGGTATCTTGTTTTGTCCATGACGATCTGATTGGTAGAAAGAGATACGGAGCAGAGGGAGGTTTGAGAAAAAAATACGAAAATAAAAGCCGTGTTTAAAATTGATCCCGTTTTTATTATTAATTTTTTTTTTAAAAAATAAAAACGTTTTCAAAACGGTATTTGACGCAATAAAGATAAAAAACAGAAATGAAAATAATTTTTTTATTTAATGTAAAATAAGAGAGAAATAAAAAATGACTTTTAGTCGATTTTTATTTTTTTGTTTTCGTTTTCTCATCTCTTGAGCGGAGAGAGAAAGAGAGACATTAATGAGTTTTTTATACTAAAAATGATCTCTTGATAAAACTGTCATACACATTTTTAAAAGTGATTTCTGTTTGAGATTAAAAACGTTTTTATTTTCATTTTCATACAAAAAATAAAATTATTTTAAAACGAGTTACAAACGCGCCTAAAAACTTGTCAAACTCAAAACATGGCAAATTGGCAGGGAAGGAAAGGGACTAATAAGTATGCTCTTTCTTTTACCTCCATCTAGGTTCTCTCTCTGTTCTCTAGAAAGATGCTTTTAGTGTCAAATACGAATTTAATCCTTCGAGCAAAAAAAAAAACAAAACAAAACAAAACATCCGCAAGATAAAATCACAAATTAATCTCATCAATGCTCTCAGATTTTACTCAAATCTTACTTTAATCTTTAAGTTTTAAAACGTCCTTAACTTTGATTTATCAATTTTTTCTTGTAATATGAATATGCTCTTTTAGTACGTCAACATTACTAGCATATTCTATGTTCTATCTGTAGAGCGATAGTTTTTTATGTGTCAACATCACATGCATATTTTGTCATTTTGTAACAACTATGGTAGATCATGATTTATGTTTGAGCCATTATTGTTTCGGCAACCATTTGTTTGATATAAACAACATTCTCTCATAAAAAAGAAAAAAAAAAGTTGCAACCGAATTCTTAGCCAAAACAAAAGGCATAACAAATAGAATTTGCTCCATTGGAACGACCTCAACATCAAAAATCCTATGCCCTATGCCCTAAAGCCTTTAGCAGCATCGAAAATAAGGTTCTCCCCTCTCTAAAGGGGCATCTACTAAGATTTCATGTGGGCCCGGAATCTACGTGACTACCGCAACAACTAGCGACCAAGATTCTTTTCTTATATTTTTACAGCGTGTTTGATAGGGTGAAAAAGAGAGATGAAAAAAATAGAAAAATAATTTTGTAGAAAAAAATAGAATTTTAAGTTGTTTGGTAGAAAGAAAATGTGGAAGGAAGAAAAATAAAAATTTATAGGGCCAATCAATTTTTAATCCTTCCAATTTTAGGAAGAAAAGAGGAGGGTGACAAAAAAATGAGATGTAAAATAACAATTTTAATCTTCATCATTCATCATATTTTATTTGTATTGGGGTATTATTGTAAAATGTCTTAAATTTAACATTTTCTTCTCACTTTTCTTTCTCTTCTACTAAACAACCTGATAAAATTATTTTACTTCATTCACCTAAGTATTTTATTTCTCTTTCTTTCCTCCTTTCTATCCATCCTACCAACATAACATTAGTGAGTGGAGTTAACATGATTCCTGTTATAAATAGTTAACTTTCTTAAAAAAGAAAAAAAAAAAAAAACATATTCTCACTTCAATCGCACCTTGTCTCTTAAATTTGTTTGGAGTGATCTCACTTTACCTTTTAAATTAACGAAATCATTCCAATTTAATCCCTTCTTTAGCAACGCCGGCCAAAAAAGTGAATTGAAAATATGTCACTTGAGCATCATATTATATGAGGAGACAAATTGGGACATAATCCAATTTAAGAAGAAGAAGACCATAACTCCTCGCATGGCAGCCACATAACAATATTCCGTATACTTTTCTAAAGGTTGCACGCTGTTGTTAATTTATTAAAGGGTAACGTGTCGTTTCTCCAAATTAAAGAGGAAAAGTGGGAACTGAAATAAAAGTTGAGACGTGGATCTTTGTAAAATTGACATTGTAAGAATTTTTTTTTTTTTTTTTCTCTCCTGTGTGACTCTCTAGGACTGTATCTTGAGCGCTACTCGGTGTCGGTGGTATAGTTGTGGTGGCACGGTTGCAGTGGCTCTTGCTTGTGCGAATTAGCGGTTCGCAATGGTTGCTCTTGGTTTTCACTTTTTAAGATGGTGCTTCTACACCGTTTTTGTTTTCGCTGGTGATCTTGTTCGTGTGGCGTGGGATTTTTGTCTTATTTTTAATTTTTACTTTGATGTAATAAAGGTAATGTTGATTTCACTATCTCTGAGTCTATTTTGTGTTGTATAATAATAAAAGTTGTCATCTCACCATTCTATAGTGGTGACACGTCTAGATTAAATTTGATCATATGCAATGTTATGAGTGGTCTCATAACGGTCTTTTGGTCTCAACCGGTGTTATTGATCGACTATAGTAGTTTTGTCAAACGAAATTTTGTCACTTGATTATTAATATGGTGAGTGGATCTTTTTGCATTGGGTCTTGGCATTCATGTTCGCCTCTATGTCTTATTCATCTTTATTGGTGATTTTAGTAAAGTCTACATCTACTTAATTATTGAACGAATCTTTCTCAATAAAATACAATAAAATAAAATAAAAATAAAATTGAGACAAAATAAAAAATATACCAACAAAAACAAAGAAAAATGAAGGATTAATTTCAAAAATTTCTCCTGAACTTTGAGCCCTGTAACACTTTGCTCCCCGAATTTCAAAACGTAATATCCAATCCCCTCGAACTTTGTTCCGTTACTCTGAGTGACGAAATTCACTGCGTGTCCATTATTTAGTGAGATTTAAAAGTGAAATTACGCTTATACCCATCTTCGTCCATCTTCATTTAGAATAACTATTCCTCTATGTTCCATATATTGACAGAGATCACCATAATCGTTCCCAAAAATCAGTTTTCCTTTCCTGACCTCATTCATCCATGGCGAGTCAAGGCAGTTCAAATAGTGGCGGCAGCGGTTGGGTGATGGAAGAAATTCGAGGTCCTATTCAATGTTGATGTGAGTTGGATCCGGTAATGAAGACATCACACACGGAGAAGAATCTGGGAAGATAATTTTATGGATGCATTCAGTACAAGGTAAATAGTTTAACGTTGGACAACAAAGCTTTTGTGCTTATTTTGGTTGAATTTGGTTAATTTAGGTTTGATTGGGGCTGTGGGTTGATAATGTTTTAGATTGGGGTGAATTTTTTATAAGAATCCTTCATATTATGGTTGAATGCATAATGAAGATGAGAGAGGATGTCGGTTTGGAAAGTGGCTTGATAGTGGAGAAATTTCCGTGCAAGAGATGTGGTTCCATAATTAATCGAAAGGCTTGACAAGTTGAACCAAAACATTGATAGGCTTGATGAAGAAATTATGAAGTTGAAGGATGCATTTGGAAAGAAGAGTGTAGAAACTGAGATGGAAAAAAAATAAGTTTACGGATGATGATATGTAGTATGTATAGCTATGGCTGGTGTATTTTTGTTCTTTAAGTAGGATTAAATTCACCAATATTACCCCATGTTGCAGCCATTAGGAGTGTGATTCACAGGATCATTTACAATGAAGAAGGATTTTGTTTCTTTTGTTTCTTGGACCTTTCTTTTTGGGGGAAAACTTGCAACCCTAATCGACTTGGATTAATCCCTTCTTCATTTTCACATTTGAGTTTTTTAATCCCTTTTTTAAAAACCTAGGCTTTTGGCAAGTATTTTACGATATTACCCTCCTCAGATGTGTTAAATAAGAGACACGTGACGAATTCCGTCACTCAGAGTAACAGAGGGGGTAAAATTGTTAACGAAACAAAGTTTGGGTAGATTGGATGTTACGTTTTGAAATTCATGAGGCAAAGTGTTACATTGGTCATAGTTCAGGAGGAATTTTTAAAATTAATCTAAAAATAAATTAAAATCAGCAATATTTGATTTTTATTATGAAAAAGTTTAGTTAGGGCGCATTTATAAATAGAGTTTGCGTAGGGAAAAAAAAAGAGAACAAAATACATGTTACAGTTGATTCTTATTTATTTATTTTTTGTTCTTTATACAGGGAGCTGATGTGACAGTTAATGTTACATATTTTTTGTCTGCCGTTTTTTCTTTTTTTCTTATATATGATTCCTCTCTATCTTATTTTATTCATAGTTTCATCCGGTCACTCTCCTATCTTCTCCTGTCACATCTTAATTCTTTCTATTATCTCTATATATATCTAAAGTTTAATGGGTTAACGGTATTGTGAAACGCTACATTTATTTCCACATGCCTTGAAAGTTAGTCGCACGAGCCTATTCAATGGCACGTGCAACAAGCTTTGGTCATGCATGTGTGAGCATGTTGAAGGTGAAAATGAGAGAAGATGTATTGGATCATCCAAAAGATTGTGTTCAACTGAATAATTATCCAAAAGATGAATGTATTAACCTTGCAAGGACTAATTCAATTGGTAAACTGTTTTTGTTTTAGGATGGGAATATATAGATTACATTAATGTTAGAAGGATTTCTAATAGATTTTGTTTACCATTTGATAATATTAACTGTTATAGAAGTTATGGGTTGGTACAAAATTTAGAATGGATTTACTTTTTGTACTTTTGTGTTGTTTTTTGTTTTTGTTGGACACACATTGTGGTTTTTATCTGGACAATGAGTTGTACGATATTGGATATATGGCCTAGGGATTTCTTCTACAGACAAATAGGATAAACGCGACAGGAAAAATAATCAAAACTGATTGCGAGGAATACATTTTAGACATTTGAAAAAACTCTACATAAGTTTGACTTTTCAAAAAATCTAGAGGCAAATGTGATCTTAACTAAAAATTTAGAGAATATATACTTTTGTATTTTTTTTCTTTTTTTATTAGAAAAACAAAAGGTGATAGGATAATAATCATTTGTACTTTAGGACTATCTCTAATATAAATGTTAATATTAATTGTATATTTAATATTAAAAAATAATATAATATGATTTATTATTTTTATTTATACTCCAATGTATAATGCTATTTGAAATTCTAAATCTACTTTTTTTTTAAATCATTAAAAGTTGTAAAAAGTAAACTTTTATTATATAAAAAATTAAATATTTAAACCAATAGTGATCAAATGTCAAATATGTAATATGTTATATTTGGTAGGAAATTTAACACAAAATATCACTTATATGAAATTTAACATAAGAAATAACAGTGTATTGAAGAGTATTTTTTACACTCAAATATTAAATTTATAATTGACACATCAAATATAACATCGCATTGGAGATGGTATAGTGCTAATGTTTGAATTAAAAGTAACCAATACGACCTTTTATTTTTTTTTTTCCTTTTTTCTTTTATAGGGAAATAGGAAGTTATACAATGGATCCTAAATTTAGGTTTATAATGGGTTATTCATTCCGGTCCATTGGATATTACATAAAGTAGAATTTGATCAGTGTAAGTTGTCTACTTTTATGTATACATGGTATGATAACATACTATATGAACAGTTAATTAACTGCGATAGTACAACATGAAACTCAACTTCCATTATCTACATGCTTAATATGATCTAGCTCAAATATGTTTCGACCAATCCAGTGCATAACCATGTGAGAAATATCCATGAATCTCCTTTAACGTCTCTTTGAGAAGCTATTAAACTTCACGGAATAAACAAAAATAAATAAATAAATAAATAAAAACACTGTTTTAAGCTGTTTCTTTTATTTTTTTTTAAAACTTATTTTAAAGCTATTTCTGGAACCTTTTTCATTAATATTCAAAATTACCTAACACAATAATATATCCATCGCCATACATACACATAAACCATTTTCATTTATCATCATTTCTCACTAAAAAGCCTAAGAAAGACCAGAGCTGCGTTTGGTATTACTTTTTGCATCCAAAATCAGCTTCTGATTGTAGTAAAAACTAATTTTAATGTTTGATAAATCTTCTCAAAAGTACTTTTTGAAAAATTTGTAAAGAATCTACAACTAAAATCAGAAACAACTCAAATGCAACTTTAACTTTTAAATTGTGCGGAAATCAACATAGTACAATTAATGAAACTTTCATAATACCCATTATAACCCTAATGAAATTTAAAATTTACAATCTTTTCAATCTAAAATTCAAACTCGTAATATAATATAATATAATATAATAATAAATATACATTATATTGTAATTATTTATATTATATTATAGTATAATATAATATAGTCGCAATTTTTAATTATTCACAGTAATTTAACCTCATAATTTACTAAGTGCTATTATACTGATTTTAGAACCATAACAACTACTATAATTATAATTTACTAAACACTCAACTGCTTTTTATATCAGCTGTTTTTCTTTCAGCACAGCTAAAAGTAATTTTTTTAAAATCTACAACAATACCAAACTAAGCCTAGAGTTGGGCGGCGGAAAAGCTTTGAGCTTAGCTATTGTTTCAGGGTGACAATTTATGTCACGTGTCGTGTTTTGATCGTTTCTTTCTAAATTTACAGTAAACAAGAATATGACCCGTGATACGAAATTTTTTAAAAACCGCAACATGAACACGACACGACACAAAAATAAACCGTGACACGAAATTGACTTGTGAACCCGAAATTGACACGAAAATTGTATACTTTTATTTAGTTTTTTACATATTAGAAATAACTTTATAACACACTAAAATACAATAACATTCATTGAAATTAAGCAAATAGTAGTATAAGATTTTGAGTATAACTATCATGATATCACAAGTTCATAACAAAATAAAAAATATGTAATGAAAAATATATGTATTTTTTAGTTTTTTACGAGTTTCGTGTCGTGTTCAGGTTAGGCGGGTACAACCTGAAATTGAACCGTATTTTTCGTATCAATTTCAGGTCAACCCAATTCTGATCCGAACCTCTTTTTTCTCAACCCTAACCCGTAAAATTCATGTCGTTTTCGAGTCGTGTTGTCTTGTCGTGACTCAAACGTAAGGAAGCCAAAGAATATGCTGAGATGGAGCTTTGAATATGTATACATATATATATATATACACACACATATATATTTATATATGTGGGCATTGTGAACCCACGTTTTATCAGGATCTTTCGAAATGTCCATGTCAAAAATCTTATATTCCCCCTTCAAGATGATGACCAACAGAGTAAACGTGCATGGTTATTTGAAAGCAAACATTTGATACTATTTTACTTTAACTGTACGTAATGCTTTCAACGCCGAGTGATTTTAATCGGAAGGCTGAGAATATATTCTCATCGTCCCGGCTCCTATCTTCAAACGCAATGTGAGCCCTCACTATAGAATTATCCGACTTTCTAATACTTTGAAAAAAAAAAAAAAAAAAAAAAAAAAAAAAATTTATTTAGTAATTGATCGTGTTGCATGCAAAAAAATAAATAAATATTGGGAGCTTGAGTGACTAATAAATGTATCTTAGATTATGGTCCCGTTGCACTTATATTTCAGTCACATGAACTGTTTACTTTTAAGTGCTAACTTAATGAAGTTAAAATTCTTCCTTTGATTTTTGTCCACTGACTTGTCAATTCACTAATTTAATTAAAAAAAGGTTCATATAATATGTCCTTTATTCATTATTATTATTATTCTTATTATTATTTGCTCTGAAATGGCCTTTATCATTTATTCCATCTTCAATATTACATATTGCTTCTTCATCATTTCTTGTCTTTCCTCAACTCCCTTTTTGGCTTCTACAATACAAGTTTATAGACATTCTAATCACATCATAATAATTGTTTCTTTTGCGATAAGATGCATCATATAACGAATATATCAAAATAATTTAAGCTTGGAATATATTGCTCTCAAAATTCAAGCTTTTTTTTTTTTTTATTAATTTGTAAGAAATGATGTTAACGGCAATAAATTCTGCGTGGTCCCTAATATAATGTAAAATATGATAACCTACCTTACTCTAATTACTAACATTTATTTACCCCTTCCCTCCTCGTGACCTAACTTTTTGTGTTTAATTTAGGAGTGACTTGTGCTAACTTACTGTTTGAAGTATTTCATTTAAGCAATTGGAGTTTTTAGTGTAAATTATGATTTAATTTTTCAAATTTAATGCCACATCAGCTTTTCGGTTCTTGTAAATAATGAAACGGGGAAATTTACTAATGTTTTAATATTAGGAAAAGAGAATTACAGTTCTCCAAATTTGAGGGACAATTGAAAAAATTAACCTAAATTCATGGAATTTAGAAAATTTTCACTTCAAATTTTAGCCCTAGAGTTTTTTCACCCATTTAAGTGATGGAAGGGGAAAATTTTGTAAGGCATGAATTTTTTTTTTTCCTCTAAAGAAAAAAAGGTGGATCAGTGGCCTCCTCTTGCCCCATCACCCCACCCCAAATCCTCTCGGTCTCTTTAGAAATCTTAGGACCCACTAATGAAATGAAAAGGATAACCTGACTTAAAGAATGAGTCCAATTTTTAATCTTAAGACCAATACCCAACACTACATAAAATAGTAGCTGGACAAGAATCTTAAAATAGGATTGTAGAGTATCGAATTTTGGGCGCATTTAAAAAAGAGAAGAAAAAAATTCATTCTTAAAACTACACTAAATCCACTAGTGATTTATAAGGCATTAAAGTTTGATGGAACCAATGGCATTTTTTCAAATACAGGGACAAAACAAAAGGTGATTAAATTTGGAAGGATTTATAAAATTTGGAAATTAAACTACAGTATTCAATGGGAAGATTACATAAAGACAGTATGCTAGCTTGATATTAGATGCATGAAAGTGCTTATTGGTTGCAGAAAAGTATGGAAAAGGGTCGCTACTAGTAATGATGAATTCGGTGAGATTAGAAATGCATAAAACATCCACTTGACCGACCTTTTTTTTGGCTATATTTAACCAAAGCACCTTTTCCATAAGAGGATTTTGAGTATGTATTTTTGCCGGCTTTTGAATCATTCTGATGACTTTGGAAGTGGAAAAACTATTAGGCTTCCCTAAAGAAGTCTAGTTGCTTTGCTTTGTAGCAAAAGCAATAGACAGGTAGTTTTCTCAAGTAGGCAGAAGTGTAAATTTCGTGTCTAAACATGTTTAGTTGTGTTCTAACAATATCAACTTTTTATTACAAATTGACCCACTTCCTATCACAACCATTGGATCATGAGGAGTCCACGTGGAATAGTCTATCCTAACCATTAGATTAGGCGTGGTTAGTTCACATGGGGTTTTTTCATTTTTTTTTTATTTTTTTTTATTTACAAATATGATTATGGAGTGACTAATGTTTCGCTTGCACGTTTAATCTCAAAGTCTCACCAAAGGCAACTTGAGATCTATGAAAAGTCTCATATTTTCTTTTTATTTTACTATTCCAGAATTAATATTAGTGCTATTCATTGGAATATTCTACTTATCTCCTCTCATAAGTTATTTTAATAGATACTCATATCTTGTATCGTCCCTCAATATAAAATATCTTATGAAACCTTCAAATTAGTATTTTTCTTTCAAATTAGTCCACAAAATAAGATGTCTACTAATTCATATAGTAAAATTTTCATCTAGTTAACACACGGTACTCTTTGAAGGATTGTAAACTTAATTTTAGAGCTTGTAAGTTTATTTTATCAGCAAACATTTACCCATCTAATAGGGTCAAATTATATTCAAAATCTGATATAAACTACGTGTTGAATAATACTTGGAGCAAAGAAAGTTGATTTAGTGCCATTGACATATATATAATCCATTTGATATGGAGTAAGGCTAATTTTACAGCTAATCATAATTACATGAGAAATTTTAGCAAAACCTCATGCGAGTTATATTTTAAGAACTTGATATTGGACGTGAGCTTATAATTACTACTAAAATTATAAGGTTGCAAATAATAGAATACATAGCTGGTGTTAGAGATAAGGTGTAGAGCCACTCCTCAAAGTTTTTTTTTTTTTTTTTTTTTTTTTTTTTTAATCCAATAACAGCTTTGTCAAGTCAAGCTCATAGCCTTTGCATTTATTTATGCATTTTTTTTTTCTGGGCAACTAATTTATTTTTGTGCCCCCTTAGTGATGAATGAGAATATTCATAAATTACGACACAAGTAATCTTTGTCATGTGTTGCTTCACTTTACTACAACAAATATTAGACCACTTGAATGCTTTTATACCAACAAAAAAAAAAAAATTGTGGAAGTTGTTATTAAATTACAAATACCAACTCCAAATCACTTGAATGTACTTTAGATGCCATTTTCTTTTCTTTTCTTTTCTTTTCTACGTTACTTGTAAGTAAAGAATTCAATCAAGCATGCTTATTCAAGCGTCATCTAGGAATAGGGCTATTACATATAGGACTATAGGAGTAGGGGCATTCGACCAATTTAATCAACATATTTTAACCTAAAATAAATGGAACGAGTGTTGAATTTTCAAAAATTGCATCCAATTTTATCCACAACCAAGCCTCGTTCATTTCGTTAATTCAAATTGAGAACTTGAGTTGAAAAATTTATGTGAGAGAGAGCATTGTAACAAAAAAAAGTTAAATTTGAATTTTTATGAGAGAAAATACTATAGTAAAAAATTTGAGCTATGGTTCGAACGGTGAAAGGAACGAAACTTTAATATTTTGTCAAATTTAATGATCACTAATTACGATAATTTTCTTTTTTTGAGGAAATTTGTGATTAGTTTTTAGGCATGGTCTAAAATTATATTTTGAACATTTTTTTTTTCATTTAGATTTTATTTATTTATTTATTTATTTAATTATATATATATATATATTTTAGAAAATACGTGATCAAAACCTGCAACTTATAACTTACTAAATTAAACCAACACTCAACAACATTAAAACTAGGACAACATCATTATGAATTCATTGTCACATAATAGATATAACCATAAAACTAAACTAATAAGTCATAAACTCATAAGTGATAAATAATACACACATATATATATATATATATATATATAATCAGTTATTCAATATTCAATACAATCAGTTATTTGTTTGATTTGGATATTCCAACTCTTGGAGTCAATACAAACTTTTTTTCTCAAACGATTCAAACTATAGGTTAAGTTGTATAATATCGAGTGAAATGATACAGAGAAGTTGTCATATTCCACAGTTGCTAAATGGAAAAACCTACTATAAATGGATTAAAAATCGTTAACCAACAAAAGAACAATAATTTAGAGAGTAACAATTTAAAGAACATAAATATTTTCTTAGCTCTATATAAGAGAATGCCACACACAACAGAAATTAAGGTTCAATAAGGGGTTGGGAATTAAACATTAGTCCTTTATGTCAAATACACTTCGTAGGTACTACTTATTGTCTTCAATTATATACCAATTACAAGTTTCATACAAAACAAGCCACAAGCAAAAGAAACAAACTTAAAAATAAAATAAAATTCTAGTACACGTACGTTTTTATTTCCTCAACACCTTCATATTCAAGGCCTAAGCAGAGTCAAAGCATCCAACCATGGGCAAACCCATTAATAATTTGGGCTGGGGCTGACATATTCATCTCATCTGGGCCCACAGAATTATATCTGTAAACATGAAAAATCCAAACATAAGAGGGAGATAATCAAAGTAGTTTTTTCACATGACCACATTTGTAACATTTTTACTGTACTATACTAGAAGTTTTGAATAGAATGCTTAGAGTTGACAATCTCGCTAATATTACCAATTTTTTTGTTACTAAAAAAAGGGATTGGTTGTACCTCAACCCTAGTTATTGTCACTTTTGAAATTACTTCAAGTATGTGTGGAACAGAAAGAGGATCAGTCTACACTCTCATCAACAATATTTCTCTAGAAATCTATACACATTAGGTCATGTTCATTTTACCGGTTTGAGTTTTGTTATAGTAAAAAGTTCTTAAAAACAGTCACATCTAACTTTTTTGTTACAGTAAAAAGTTTTCACATAAAGTCACATATCAATTAAAATTAAAAACTCGAATTAACAAACTAAACGGGCCCTAAACATGCAACCTCATTGTTTCAATAAAAGAATAGTACTGAGAGTCATTGTTTCTTATTGGTGTGGCACTAGTGGTACTATGATATTAAGGGCCCGTTTGATATATGGGTTCAAATTATGGTTCAAATTAAGATTTTTTATTGACTTTTTAAAAATTAAATTTTTTATGAGAGAAAAACAACGTAACAAAACTAAAACCAAGTTTGCACTGTAGTAGAATTCATATACCAAACATACACTGAAAATTTCAAATGAGATGAATAGAAGCCTTAGGGAAACTTTCATCATACATATAAGATAATATAATGGGTTATTGTTAATTAGGAAGTGAAGGGTACCCAATTTGCAAAGCGGAATTGCTTCCCAGAGGTTGGAAGAAGCAGTCAGGTTGAGAAGGATGGCGGGTGTACGGAATGCAGTCCTGTTCCCCAGCAGCTTCCCACGCCAGTCGAAGTGGAATCTGAGCGCTGCTTTCTTCCAACTGATGATTGATGATCATCATGGAGATACACATATATCAGAGAATAAGATTTTATATATTTGTTTGCAAAGACAACAATAAATTAATGTAGTTAGTTAAGTAGCCAGTTATATAGACATGCAATAAAATATTAGTGCAGCAATTTGAAGGACTTCTTTAATCAGTTAACAAAGTTGAAAAAAAAAAAGTTTAGATAAAAAAAAAAAAAAAAAGACAACATTGCTTTGGATTTTGAAAAATGGTATCTATATATTATGTATTTACTAGGAAAGTATATATCACATATTAATACTATGTTTTACTCAAATGATGGATTATGGTATGAGCTCGTTACCAAGCAAGTATGACGATATTTAGAAAACATTGCTAGATGTCATATAAATACAATGACTTCGGATTAACAATTAATTAATAACTGCTATTGAAGCTTTTAACGACGGTTAAAAAAAACACTCATAATGGACTAATATTTATGGGCGCATACAGCCATGTATGGTGAGAAGAGATTGTCGATAAAACCTCCAATTTATTCATAAATATGTGCTAAAAGTTTCTGAGTATCGGAAAATTGATGTATTGAACAAAGAAAAAATAAACAGGATTTTGTAATAGTCCTTTGTGGCTAGGTGAGAGAGTAGATAAGACTGGCATCTTACAATCACTACTATGCCAAAATGAAAAGACACGGGAAAAATAATAGCTAAAAGTTGAAATTAAAACCTGAAAAATCCAGTTTCTCCATAATAGTGAAATGATATCTGTGCAAAGTACTTTTTTACATTTTTTTTATTGAACATACTAATTGCATTATTTTGAATCAAACCAACTAACTAGTCTTGACAAACAATAAAGAAATGATATTTACTTGACGGGCAGTAGCCCGTCCCTCACATGAAGATGAGCTCCATTTGTGAGTCTCATATTGGGCCCAATCTCTATGTGAGGAGGGATGGGGCACTATTAGGCAAAAAAAAAAAAAAAAAAAAGGTAATGTTTAGGAGTTGGTACCTTCCTTCTCAAGGCTCTATTAGCTTCAAGTAGAGTGTGTTCCTGCAATTACAGAATTTTAGTTTGTAAAGGTATAATTAAAGCACGTGCAATATAGCAATGTAAGTGATGCAGAAAAGAAATTCACGTACCCTTTGTTGAAGATCAGCTAACTGATCAAGCATGGACTGAGTCTGAAAGCGTTGTGAAAAGTCAATCAGAATTCTCTTTCAGGTATTACAATCAAAGATGAAAATATGAACATTGATGGAAACCCATTTAGGAATCTTTTTGAGGTGTGAAAATATTGGTACTTCAAAATTTAAAGAAAATTTGAGAGAAATATCGATATCAATGAAAAACTTTATGCAATCTACATATATTTGTTTTTGATATTTTAGGGTATGATAGATATTAAAAGAATATTAAAAATAAATTAGTTTTAGATAAAAAAAAATTTATACATTTAGGTAGAATCTCAATAAAAGGTTTTATGAGGCTCAAACATGTTGAGATTTCATTATAATTGAAGTATTCAATCATGTTAGGTGATAAAAATATATTATTTACATTTGATAAAATCAGAAAAAAAAAAATCGAATGCTGATCTTTCACAAATTTTTTCAAAAGTTCATTAATTTTTCTCAAGATATCTTTCGATATTCCTTAAAATTTTGTCACTACAATTTCACTGAAATCAATATTTTTAATATTTCCCCGCATTTACTAAAAATTCCCGAAATTCTTCTAAGAAATTGTTTTACATCTAAAGATATTTCTAAGGTTAGTTTGGTTCACATGTTTAAATCAATAATTTTGATTTATTAATATGAATTTTGTCAGAAAATCATTAGTGAGAAATTTTTGAATTTAAAATTTTTATGAAAAAAACACTATATCAAAATTAGAATTATAAATTTAAATGCATTTGTCAAACAGACTTTCAAATATAAAAGATATTTTGGGGTTGTTCTTTTACAATGAACTCAGAAAAAATTTGAACTCGAGTTACAACTTTATTCAAGTTCATGCTCTTTTGTAAAATTTGAGTTTTTAGAGCTAAACTCGAGTTCAAGTTTCCTCTTCAACTCGAGTTCATAAACTCGAACTCAAGTTAACGAACATTATTTTTTCTATTCTTAAAAATGTCATAACTTTTTCGTTTTAATTCTGATTGAGATGATTTTTTTCTATGCATTTACAACGAAAAGATGAATAAAACCCCACCCATATACCCTATTAAAATTTTTCATCACCATTGAGTTTTTATTAAAATACTATTTAAATACAAATTTAAGTTTTGAGTTACCCAAATACAAACTCAAATAGATTCTCAATTCAAATCATAACTCAAATGTGCACATTCAAACACAAACTCAAGTTACAACTTTAACTCAAATTATAACTCAAACTCAACTTAAAATTATGACTTAAATTACCCTACCTAAAAAATTGTAAAAGAGCAACCCTTTGCTTCTTGCATTTCATATTTTCAAAATCACACTCTATATATATATATATATATATATAGTGTTTTTTTCAGATGACTCCCTATACCTACTCCAGTATTGGTATTAGGTAGCTAGGTGTGAGCATTTGAAATTAGGATTTAATAGCTAGGATGTCCTTGTTCTGCTAAAGAACTGACCCCAAACGTTTTTTATTTTAGTTCTTGAGATAACTAACTCTGTCAGGACATGAGTCTTTTCCTTGTGAGGATAATAGTGGTCATTTAATTGTGGGTTGACCATTTCTTTTCTTAAGAGCTAGATAAACTGCTACAGAAAGTACAATGGGGAAGTTATTACCAAAACAAAGTACAATGAGGAGATGGAGGCGGCACCACAAAAAAAAAAAAAAAAAAAAAAAAGTGCCGAGGAAGTTGGGCTTTACTTTATATCCTTATTGCCGACCCAGTATAATGGTAGAAGCTTTATAATTCCAGCTCAGGATGATTTTTACCAAGGTTATATCATGTAATATATTCAGAACAATATTACTAGGGGGCAACAATATTATAAGACACCAGTGGCAAATCACACACTAATATAATATGAATTTTATAGTATTAATCTCACTGGTAAGATTCACTTTCAATTAGTAATAGTGTTTCATATCGATAGTATTTCAAATACTTTTCATATATTTACAACACAGTCATTTCATTAGTTGGAAAGCATAATATTAGTTGTTTCCGCTAATAGATCATTTAACCACTAAAGTTAGAGCTCATTGTTATAATATCTGGTAATTTGGATATGTTTCATTTTCTATTCCATAGATGTATATTCATGTAATTGTTTCGCAATTTTTATGACAGTTCAAAGTTTAAACCACCTGACACAAATGTTTGAATATTGGATAAAATATTAGTACCAAAGTTGAAAAGGGAATTTAATCCAGCATTGAGAACTTTCAAAAGAAAATACTATTGGGATGTTTGTTTTAAGGGTTTGTTCCTGATTTCGAATCATGATTCTTGGTTCTCTACAGTATTTTTCTCATAAAAAATTTGAATTTCAAAAATCAAAATTATGAATCATGATTCTGAATCCATAAACCAAACGTCTCATATATTATTTAAAAAAATTCCAGGAATAGCATGCATCACCGTGATTCTATTGCTTTAAACGCATTAAATTTACTTTAATTAGAAAATCATAATAATAAAAAAAGTTCTTACCCTTGTTGACCTAATATGCCTCAAGGATGTCTCTAGTTGGTTCTCAAGATGCTCAAGCTCCTTTGAACTTAAGGGGCCAAGATCTTCCCCAAGAAGGTTTCTGCAGCATGTAAAGAATATCTTACACTAGTGCGAGGATATACATTTTTACAGTTTTTTCTTTCTACGATATGTATACTGCACATGTTGCCTCAAAATAAACTTGCATATATCTAAAAATTAACAGTACTAGTAATATTCAGGATACACATTTTTATTTTCTTATGAAGAGAAAAAGCAACTGACATCAGAGAAAGTTAGAACATCCCAATTAGATTGGGGCGCGTGTATGTACACGTTTCTGTATATTTACAATATATTTCTTACCTCTGAGATCGCTGTAGGACCTCTACTCTTGCTTTTAGCTTCAAATATTCCTGATAGCTGCTCTGCTAATTTGAGATCAACGTCAGTAAAGCTTTACTTCTTACTAATCTTGTAGGCTTCTCATTATATATTAGACAATGCAAGAGAAGCTACATATATGGTTATATATCTACATATATATTTATTTATTTAAATGAACAGCTCTGAGAAGAGATATCAACGATCATTAGGACATCCCAATTAGGTTGACACCTCCTAAAAAACTTATCAAATATCAAACCTCCAACAAATAATATTAACGAAAAAAATTACAAGAAAAGTGATGAACCAAAAAGACAATGAAGAAAAGAAGAAAATGTTTATAATTATATAGAATTGAACAAAGTATGAAATATATGCATATCAGTGCAAACAGCCTCATAAAATATGATGAGCATGCATGCATATAAGAAGTGAGTAAAGTAATGATATCACATCAAAACATGACATTCTTCATGGTAAAAACATGAACCTACCTGAGTGTCGTTTATAGGTTGGGTAGCCTCCAGTGAACCGTAGCTGTACTTTTGATACTTTTCAAGTGTTTTGATCATGCTAATTTACAAGGTGAGAAGAAAAAAATTAGAACAACATTGTATGATCAAATGTAAATAATAAAAAGCAATGTCTAGATGAGGATTTAAGAAGTGGACTAAATTATACTGATATAGTATTAATAAAATAAATAAATAGATGAATAAATAAAGCAAGTAGAACCATGGAAAAGGTTTGAGAGCTGAATTCTCGGCAAATGATCAAGATCATGCATTATATTTGTTTTATCTTTGTACCTTTTTTATTTTTTTTTATTTTTCAAGAATTTCACTATACATATATTCATGACATACCACATAGTTACAGCCTTTTAAATTATGTTACCATATATAAGATAGACAGATTCTGATGAACAAAAAAAGTCTTCACAAAGAGATTCGCAATGTACGTATTTAGTTCCTAAGAAGAGTAGCACTGTTTATGAAGTGTGCATGACACATTGCAAAATGTTCAAACACAATTATTTGTCTACAGGTTACTAACCAATATATAGTATCTTTATATATTTCATTTTGCAGTGCCTTGAAAATGTAATAAATTAGGATGTTGTGTCATAAAAAAATGATTAACTAAAAAGATATTAAAAAAAAACAAAACATACTTATAGAAAACGGGTTCTTACGACTACTAAAAAAAAAAAAAAAATACCGGGTTCTTACAACACAAGTCAACATATCCAAAATAATTAATTCCATTGAAAATAAATGCTTAAAAAAAGTTGGCAAGGTCATTAAAACCCTTCCAGTATTACAAGGAGAACATTTCATTCAAATATCATTTAACATTTATCTTTCCAGCAAAAAGAAAAAGTATCATTCACATTTATCATAGCCTATTACACCATATTAAAGATGTGCAAAAACCTGATGAGCACACGCCACCTTTATTTGGAACATATACACTTCCACACACACACACGTATATATATTAAAATCAAATGTGAAATATCAACCTTAATATATATAATCCCAATGTGAAATATCTTCATGAATCATGATGGCTTCCATAAAAAACAAAAATGAATTTTTTAATTCCTCACATCGTACCTTCTTATACCCTCAAGAGATCAATACAAGGCTTCCTATTACTTGTGTAATGCCATTAATAGGAAGGGAAAAAAAAAAAAAAAACAAACAAACAAAGATGGATACCACAGTGATGAGATGTTTTATTTATTTATTTATTAGTATTATTATTATTTTCACCTTGTGCACACAATGCACAGATCTTTAAGCTCTAGATAAGGATTAAAAGCAGATGTAGACATTTGTAGTTTTGTCCAAAGTATAAAGTATTTAGAAACACGAATTTTTAGCTTATCTGGTTTGTGTTTTAACACCTAATTTTAAGCTTTGTAGATCATTTTTACGACATAAAAGGAAACAACAAAAGATTATGAAACCATTATGAAGAGTAATTAGACAAAGCCATACGGAAACACGCATACAAACAAATATATATGTACATCTAGCAAAGATATACTACTTTAGCATCTGGATAGAGGATCTCTCTTTCAATTTATTAACGTGTTTTTTTTTTACTACAATATTTATAGAATTGAATAGCCTTTTCCCTATTTTATGCCACGAATAAATTGTCTACAAGATTTTCTTGGATTTAATAGTCACAACACTTTTCTGCTAATTTCCTATAAAGAAAATAAAAAAGAGATGACAATGAAAGTTATAGTTCCTCTAACACTTTTTGTAATATGTATGTGTGTGTGTATATATATATATATATATATATATTAAATGCATTGCAGATTACAAGTTTGCATTTGCAGATTACAAGTTATAACACAAGGAAATCATATTAAACTCAGAGCAAAAATATTTAAAATAAGTACGAAAATAAAGTCTAGGTTTTGCATCTTATCAATTGATCCCAAGAGTTAAAACTAATTAGGCTCTACATATATATCTGTATATTATATATATTTATATGAATATATGTATGTATATAATACACACACACACACACACACAATAAATGAATGACGGGAGGAGAAGATATCAGGGACATATAATATATATATATATATATCTATATATATATATATATTCAAGAATAATTGAGCACATAATTCAATTTTTTTAACGAACAAATCTGATACCCTATTGGTTCTAATATTTTAGACATTCTCTTCAACAAATTTTCCCCTGCAAATTTAACCGAATTATATACACACACACATACATATTCTGTTCATAAAGTACCCACTTAAGTTTTTCAGAAATGTAAATTATATATGCTTGCAGAAATTTATAGCAGCATTTTTCCAGATCTGGTTATATTTCGGGATCAAAAAAGCTCGCGCCGGAAAATATTCCAGAAAATTTAAATAAAAAACAAACAAGCAAATTACAAAGAACATAAAAATTAAAAAAAAAAGGAAGTAAGAGAAAAAAAAAAAAACATAAAAAAGCAACAGAGAACCACCGAATGCAAGAAACGAAAGGATTATTAAGGTAGTCATGATTAGATCTGTGATTCTTCAATAATATTACATAAAAGGGAAAGAAATAAATTTTTGTTTGAGCAAAACAACAGAAGATTGATGAATTATTATGGGATAAAAGAAAGAAAAACACCAAAAACTCCTCAAACAAAACATGCTTAGAAAGCTTTTAATCGTATGGATTTGCAGCTTTAGAAGCAAAGAGAAGAAGAAAAGACAAATCCTTTAACCTCTCTTTCTCCCTCTCTTTATAAAAAAAAAAAAAAAAAAAAAAAAAAACTCTTTTATTGCACATCATATATCACATCTCTGCCCTCGGATCATAACAGTAGTACTAGTGAAGTCCGATCGTAGTACCACGGGTAATTAATGGTCTCTTAGTGTTATAAATCCAAAAAATAACAAAAAATAAAAAAAAAATAAAACAAGAAAGCAACAATGAAAATCCAGTGTTTGAAATTTGTAATATGTAAATATATGTATAAACAGGCCAGAAAAGTCCAAAAGTACTACAAGAGATGTGAGAATCCCTAATCTTAATTTGAGAAAAATACTAGAAAGTTAAAAATTAAAAAAAAAAATTAATTGAGCTTCCAGTTTCATTATAAAAAATCAAACCCTAATCAAGTCTGTTTTTTTTTTTTCAGGAGTAATCAACAGAAAATGGTAGCAAAGCACATGCTTTTTCTCTCACTCTGTGTCCAAAAACAAAAACCCAGTTAAGAAAACCACAGATCTTGGACCAAATGAGTTAAAAACAACAATAATTTTCATGTTTTGTGCATGTCGAAAATGAACATATGTAGAGAGAGAGAGAGAGAGAGAGATGCAGTGTAATAATATATATATATATATATATATATATATATATTAATATTAAAATATACCAAGAGCCGCTACAGAATTCATAAAGCTTTCCACGGCTTGAGAAGATAATAAGCGCAACTTCAGCATCACAAAGAACTGAGAGCTCATAAGCCTTCTTGAGAAGCCCATTTCTTCTCTTGGCAAATGTCACTTGCCTGTTGATTTTGTTCTCTATCCTCTTCAGTTCCACCCTTCCTCTCCCCATTTGGATATATATCTCCTCTCTCTCTCTCTCTCTCTCTTCTTTCTCACACACAATTTTTTTTTTTCTCTTTCTAGACCTTCTTTCCAGTCTGGGTTAAGAGGCGAGCAAACCCTCTAAAAAGAGACTCTGTGTTTAGGCTACCAAAAGGGATATGTAAATTTAATAAACAGGTAATCCGTGAGAGAGAAATGGAAACCTCTGAGAAACTCTTTTATGTCTTGTGTTTGTTTTGTACTGTATATATATACATATATGCATATACACATATATAATAATTGTTTTTATATGTATTATAGCTGTTAATAATAAATATTATTCTATCAGTATCTAAAGATAGATATATGTCGTTTTTTTTTTTGCTCAGTTTCACTTCAAGCCAGGTTTTCCACTATGGCTTTCATTAACTAGCCACCCCTCTATGGTAATGATAATAATAATAAAATAATAAATTTTTTTATATTTTTATTATAAACCTTTTTTTTTTGGCGGGCTTGGAAATTAATATTGCTTGTAATATCTATTGGTACGTAATTAAAAATCTCTTGTAATATCCATCGGATTCACGTCAAAGATCAAGAGTCAAAACAACAACACGTGAAAGTAACATCATATTGTGACAGTGTACACGTGTCAGATTCTTAGCCGTGAACCGAGTAGGAACGTGTGTAATTTAATGCAATTATCAATAATGAATATTATTATTTTAATCGTAAAATATTAATCCAACGGTCGTAATAAAATAAATAGTTGACAAAAAAAATTTAATGCAATTAATAACATTAGATTCTTATCACATTATGTCATTAAATTTTTATTTTTAGTAGTCATCACTGATAGAAACGTAACCGTTAAAAACTCGTCTATATATATATATATATGCTTAAGATTAAGTGAAAATTATGGACATAAGTGATTGTCGAATACGGCATTACGTAGACTAATTACATGAGATAGACCTTCAAAATACGCCATCAAGTCCTAATTATCACGTAATTTGGTGCATTGTAGGGCAAAAGAATTTCTTGTGAAACTTTCTTCTTCATTAAAGCCTTTCGGCATAAGCCTTTATATAAAATAGCAGCCATAAAAAAAAGGTATAAAATTACTGATTTTATAAAAATAAAAAAACAAAAAATCACTTTTTTTTTTAAACATCAGCTTTTATTAAAAGAGAAAAAGTTTCTGTAATGTGTACTATTTCTCCGAGTTCAGTTGGATATTAAGAAAAAGTACAAATTAAATAACTGCTTTTATGTTTTGATGCTTCGTGGACATAAAAAAACGGATTAATAGATTGAAAAATCACTTTTTTCGTTTTTGACTCATCATGCTTTTCAGTCTTTTATGGAGCACTGAACTTAGGAGGCGGATTCAGTTGACACTAGTACAATGACTAATTTTATATCACATTTGCTTATCATAAAGTCTTTTAATTTAACTAATTGAGTTAGCAAGGCGATCTGCACATATTATAAAGGTTCAATGGTATGCTCCGGGTCCTGGTTGGATTAAAGTCAATATTTTTTTATGATAAGTGAAAAGAAAAAAATCTGGTGGTACACTTTATGTCCCTTAACCCCTTCGGCTAGAGCAGTAATTTTAGGTACTACCGAGTATGTAGAAATAGCATGATTTAGTTTTTCACCAACTATCTACCCAGTTTTCACTTCCCCTACCTATAGTGTGGCCACATGAGCCTACTTAGTATCCTTAAAGGGGTTGGGCAACCTTGTGTGGGAAACCTGGATGGATGGGTGAAGAGATTACTTAATAAAGATATCCTTAATTACTACTACACCACAACTCTTGGTGGTTAGATTAAAGCCAATATTGATAGGGCTGCCAGTGGTACTTGTCCTAGTTTGATTGGTTGTGGCGGTATTTTCCTTACTTACGGAGGATTTTGCAAAGATTTTTTTTGGTGTTGTACATACTTTTCAAGCTGAGCTTATGGGTGTCATCCCTGGTATTGAGTTTGCAAGAAGTTACAGTGTGAATTATCTCTGTTTTTACTTGTTGACTTCTAGAAAAACGTTAAATTCCTTGTAGGTTTCCGTCGACACACATGGGATCATACAATCAATTATCTAAATATAATCTGCTTTATGATTTATCATATTGCGGGCAAACTTACTTCATATGTGACTTCTTTAGAGGACACTTCTTAGTGGTTCAATGCTCATGATTATTGCTCAAGTGCGGTTAATAGAGATATGGCATATGTTCCTTGCTACCAAATTTCTGATAAGTCGACTTCTTAAAGTAAATATAGACTCCTCTTCCCTTCTACTATTATTTTATTTTATTTTTTTAATTATCTCATTAGGATTTCACTCGAGGATTTTTAACAAGGCATATTTACAAACTCCCTTTTAAAGAAAGTTTCCGATTTTTTCGTCTTTTTGTTTTGGTTTAGCTTTTGTTACGGCTTTTAGCCGTTTTGATGTTTTTTAGGTTGTTCTGTTATCTCCTTTTTATGTCTTTAAACATTTTGTGTCTTTCTTTTATTTAAATAACATCAAGTTAGGATTTCATTATAGCATAAAATCAATTAGTGGATGTCAACATATAATTGAGATGTGTTAATTATCTCTGACATCAGTTAATCATTCTCTCAATATATTAAAAAATTATGAAATTTGTGTATGGGCAAGTAAGAAGAGAACATAGAAAGAGGTTGAAAATGATATTAGAGAAGATGATATCTATAAAATCAGCAATAATTACATCCTCACAAGAGAATCCGTTATATATGCAACTAAGTAATCCCAACAACAAAAAACTTAGGATAGTTTGCACTCTTGTACCTGAATTTTTTTTTTTTTTTTTCATTTTTGTGTTACTCTATAAACTTTCAATTCTTCTCATATCACTTAAATATAAAAAGAAACATAACTTTATAAGGGCATTAGCTCACTTGTACTTAAGAACTAGGTTGATCTTTTAATATGAAATCCCAATTTTTAGAAAATTCAATTATCCTATTATTAGTAACCCCACATGTCATCATCACAATTTTTTTTTTCCCTTGAGATCAAAAGATGAGATATTTCCGATTGACCACAAGTTGCTTGCTAAGAATCTTCTCACGCACATAATATATTTCCAACTCAATATGCTTTGCCTAGAGATAGGATTGGCATCGAAGGAACAATGCTTCAATTGTCAACCAAAATGACTGGTAATCTTCGCAAGCAAGGATACTCGGTTCCAGTGTCACATGTAATTATTTATGTGACTAATTCAATTCTAGTTTATACACTATTATCTCATGTTTTCCCATTCGTAATTAGGATCCAACAGAAATCAGCCAAAACCTTTATGAAGTTTTTCATCACCACTCTTTTTCTTAACATACTATATAGGTTTTATTTTTTTTTTAATTTTTTTTTGTCACAAATGTATGAAAACCATATTGCTACTCATGAAGACTTTAATATAGTGTTTCTAACATTGAAATCAATCGACACATAGAGTACGTACGTGTGTGTATATATATGATGAGTTTTCAATTAATATTCTCATATTAATGACATATCATGATAAGAATTCAATATCATTAATTGTCATAACTTTTTTAGTTAACTATTCAATCTGTTACAACAGCCGGATCAAATGATTAAAACAATGATATCTACTGATGAGCAAATAGTAGAGTAACTATTAAACAACATATAGTATTTATATAGATTTTTTTATATATATTTCTTACAAAAATTTCCAATCACAAATTTTCCTTGTCAGTCCTATTGATCGAGAGCAACAACATTAGCAAGCAATGTCTAAGTTGGGTAGTGATGAAGCCAGAAATTTTATCAGAAAGGGTTAATAACAATAATGAAACTTTAATCGAAATTAATTGTTGATAATGTTATACATTTGTCCCGTCTTCTTTTTATGCATTGAAAATATTGGACATTAACCTCATTATCAAAATTATTGAAGATATCTTTTTTTTCATACACAATTAAAGTATCATTCATCAATTAATCTCTCATTCTATTGCATAACCGATTCGTCACAATATTTATATTAAAAGAAACAGGGAAAGACTCCATTATGGCAAACAATCACGGAATTAACGCTACATCATAAGCCTTTAGAAAATGCAACTTTTTTCTACTATAACTTAACCAAATAAAAAGAACTATAAAAAGTAGTGTGAAAATAAAAAAAATAAGAGTTAAGATACCATCTAGGACTGATGACGCTTGTATTTTTTGTTAACTGATGAAGGTTTTTTTTTTTTTTTTTTTTTTTGCTCCTTCCTAGTAGGTGATTTTCTACTGGTATGAAATCTAATTTATCGAAAAAGAGTATCGCGAACCAAAGAATCACAAATGATAACCTCGTTCACTTCGCTGATTCGAGTTTAGAATTCGAGTTGAGATGTGATTTTATGTGAGAGCTTTTTACTGTAGCAAAAAAGTTAGATGTGATTGTTTGTGAGATCTTTTTACTGAGGTTCCCCTCTGTTTTGGTTTATAAAAGAGTACTTAATATTAAAAATAAAAAACAATAAAAGAGAAAAACGAAATATGGATCTGCTCCATTTTATGGAGAAGTAGTTTTTAATCTCTTTTCATTATTTGTTTCCATTCTTATTAAGGCTCTTTATGATGGGCTAATATTAGACACTTTGAGCTTCGTTACAAAGTGAATTTCTCGAATATAAGATATAGGATTATGTATTCACATATTTCAGGGGGGCTTTATTCAACTTTAAGTATATAACTTATATAAATGCCCATATGAGTTTCCTCAAAAAATGTACATATAAGTAAAAAAGAAAAACAAGAGCTGAGGGTTGGCGCCCTCTTTATCTTCGTCTCTGATGTTGGGAAGGTTTGACCTTGTGATGGTATATATAATTAATTGGAGTGTCGCTTAATCAAGCGTGATAATTTGATTAGAAAAAGAAAAAAGTCTATTTCAAAAAAGAAAACGAAAAAATAAATCCATTTGGGTGCATCAACTACGCGTTAATGCCTCTACGAAATTTCTTGTCTTTGCTTGTAACTTGACCTAACTAAGCAAATCAGCGCCTTTGGTTAATTCAATGCATATGCCATATGCTATTAATTAGTTTTCCCACAATATTATGATATTTTCTTCTTTTTAATTCATGCTTTTCTGTCATCTAATTTTCAGTTGTAATTTCCTGATCATTTTAGCTTATACCATAATAATGATTAATGAACAGCTCATGATAAAGAAAAACTTTAGTAAAACACTCCACAATGCATTGTCATGTCAAGGATACTCACACACACACACATAGATTTTACAAATTAGCAATGTTTTTCACGTTTTTCTTATATTCGAATGCTCTTAGATTAGTTCCGTACTTCTACTGTCTTCTCGCTGTTTTTTGCAATATTATGAAGTTTTTTGAAACTTATATAATTGTCCATATCATGAAGGTTTTTTTTTTTTTTTTTTTTTTTTTTCAATATGGTTCTGCACCTAACATTTTGCTCAAATTAATTCTATGTATGTCTTCATATAAGTTAATATTAATTGCTTTCCTCCGAAAAAGGAAAATAAAATATCTTTACCTTTGATTGGTTTGGTTTCGGTATGTGCGCATGTGTGTGTTTGTCTACTTTTCTTTAATTTTCTCATTATGATGTTGGAGCATTTTTCACTATTTTTCCTTTCTATATACAAAAAAAAAGGAGCAGGAAAAATACATTCATTTTCCTTCTAAGGAGTGCATAAATAATGCATGCGATAGAATATCGTTTTCTCCATTTATTCGTATGGCAATATGTCAATGTCTCAACTCACTCGTCCTTGTCCTTGATTAATTGCATCAAAAGCATGATTGAGTTTTTGCTTGTAAATATTTTGAGTCCAAATACGGAAAAGGAAAAAAAAAAATGAACATTAGTTCTTTTATAACATATACTAAAGGTAGGTGCTTCATGTATATAAACTTATTCTAATGGTTATGGAGTGTTTACAGTTAAGAATTGTAGAAAGAAAATCATAAATAACAGATTGGAAAAGCTGCAAAAGACGCTAGCAAACTTAAGAATGTCCATTTACCCATTTGATGAATAGTTGATTAAAAGAATTGCTTATTATTGCCTTTTAAAAAAACATGTTTTTTTATTTGTCATGTTTGATACATCATTTGCATTTTTGTTTTTTGTTTTTTTGTTTTATTTGATCACTTCTTTCTTCATTTTATGTAAATTGAATACACGCTGGGGTATATTCCCTGGATTTATTTTTATTTCCTGTAATATAAATATTTCGAATGTTGTGGTACCCCCATTTAAAATAATCTAAATATACTTACTCACCAAATCTATTTAAAATCCATTCAATATAACTCAACTACTTTAAATTTAGGAAATATGCAACCGTTAACTTTATTCTTTTATTCTTTAGTTTAGGGCCTCCAATCTTTCTCTTTTAGAATTGCTTCCCCTCTTAATTTGGGTGTCAAAGGGACAAAAAGAGTATGAATCTATGAGGGTTTAAGGAGGGTTGTAATCTTTACACAAGGGGCATTACTACAATTTCTCAATTATTATATCCATCAAGTTGTGGCCCAAATCTTAACATTAATTTATATAATAACCAAATTTCAACTTTAAATTTAAAAAATTATAAAACCGCATTTGAAAAATGTATACATCTAATTAGTTGAAAATTAACACTCATCGTAGATAAGTTTATAGAAGTAGAAGTACCACATGATAATAAGATTAGTTATGCAATGTATGAAAATACGTGTGTTATTAAAGTTGATATTTTCATATTTTTAACATTTTCGCGTTCTATATCCTTTCCAAGATATCTTTTTAGTGCATGCCCTAAAGTAAATTCTTGACTCTCGCATTGATTAATACCTGTCCTTCGTTATAATTCCCATAATCCCCTTCTATACAAGCCTCTTGTTTATAATTAATATGTATCTTAAAAATATCTATTTATATATGTAGCAAAGTCGGCTCAATATATCAACTAGCAATGTCTAGCAAATTATTTCTATAAGAAAATGTCTACCAAAATTTTCTGCAAACAAAATTTGGTGAATACAAAGTCTAAAACTATCTATCCCTTGTCCGAATAATTGGCTAACCACAGTGCTCGGCTTCTACAAAGATATCATTTTCAAATAGGTTGACAAGTATATATACTTATCAAAAGTACTTGTTTTTTGTTTTTGTGTCAAAAAAGGTACCTGTTAATGCATATGTTCTCAAACTTTCGTTCGTTTCATTATATATATCTATATAAATATATTACGTCAAAAATATTTTTAACTTATAAAAATCATTATATATACACACCCACAAAAACCTAAAAATGTATCCGAATATCACAACATTTAAATATAAATATAACCACATGCATATAAAAGTATTAGATCACCACATTTAATATAGGTTGACCTTTAAAGATGGAACCTCAGTCCTTTATGAAGTTCAATTCTCTCCCTCAAATTTTCTTCTAAATCTCTCTTCAAACTCTAAAGTTGTATCAGGACTCACTGCTCAAACAAGCTAAGTCGATCCATCAAAAATACAAGATTCGTGACTCTTAGTAAGGAGCACCATATTGCAGGATCTTTTATAAAGTTCAATTCTCTCCCTTAAATTTTCTTCTAATCTCTCCTCAAACACTAAAACATGCACCATTTAAGTATTGACCTTTTCTAAACATCTAACTGCGTTAACGAAAAAAAAAAAGGAAACTTAATGAAAATTGATAAAAATTTGATTGTATAGCATAATATGTATATATTAATTGGTGTTGGGTACTATAATATTAATTTAATTAAAAATGGATCATTAGTACCTTTTGCCCCAATTCTACCATGTTTACAAAAGAAATCGCAGGCGCAGCAATAAAACGGAAATGATATAAGTTTACTCGGAAGACAAACCTAGTTAATTTTAAGCAAACCATCATGATCCAATACCTTACAATCTATTCTTGGTGGAAGACTTTTTAAATTGGGGTTATAACATAGGAGGCAAAGACATTTTCACCCTTCCACAATCCCATTAGCTAGTGATACAATCACGTTAAAAATGATATAATATAAGACGATTGTTCTTTATAGGTAGAATCTCATTTCATATGATGTAATTTACAAAACCACAGCTCTAAAATTTGAATAGAGTATACTATATTATATAATTCTGGTTGACAAACGACAAGCGCATCTAATTACCTGCTTCTTGACAAAAACCATTTTTGAAGGTGGTGGAAATTATAATATAGTTTAGAGAGATCAGTCAGAGACACTACAAGAAACAAGGCTATTAGCGACGACAAAAAATCGTTATAAAAAACACAAAGTCGTCACAAATACAATTTTAGTGACCACTTGTCGTCACAAATCTGTCGCTACAATTGATTCGTCGTAAAAATAATTTTTGTGACGACAAGTAGTCGTCGCAATTATATTTGCGACGACAATCGTCGCAAATGAGTCGCTGCAAATATTTCGTCGGATACATCGTTAAGATGACATGACATTGAGTATTTGTGACAACATTTTACGAATTAAGTCGTCACAAAAGGTGCGAAATTAGCTGACGTGGCTTATATTTTTTGCGACCACATTTGTCATCGCAAATAATATTTTAATTTTTAATTTATTTTTTCTCATTTTACTAACTAATGTTGTATATTACTATATATTTAAACCCAATATTAAATATAATTAATAAATAATAAAAAATAGAAATAAAAATTATTATTATAAAAAGTAATTAATAAAATAAAATAAAAATGTAATTATAGTAGAAATGTGCGGAAATAAAAATTGTTACATTAATAAAAATCTAATCTCTTAAATTAGCAGCATCACTAGAATCACCGTCGTTATTATCGAAAGGATTCAGAGGCGGATGTCCTGGACGGACATATGGCACATGAGGAGTAACCGCTGGGAAAGTCATGTTGGGGTGCATTTGAGTAATGAAGTCATGCATCATTCTGATGCTTTCGTATAGCTGCAGGTTTTGCTGGTGACTCTATAGCAAATATTCTTCTACGTGTGGGTCTGAACGTGTCATAGAAGATCTTATCGAGCGTGAGCCAGATGACGACGCATCCCCTCGATAAACCTTTTGTGGGAGTGTGTAACCCACTCCAGTTTTGTGTCCTCTGCGAGTGCTCATAAATTACTCCATAATATCATTCTCATTAACTACTCCTGCCGCGGATGATCCAGAAATAGTAGACTACATCTGGATCTGCATTTCTCTTTCTCCCTCCATCCAATGCTACAAATATTATAAGAAAAATAATTAAATACATAATGTGATTTAAATAAAAATATATAATTAAACATTACCAGTATACTTATGATGTCTTCGAGGTACGACATCTGGTGCTGTAGAATGAAATATATTTAGTGATCATATAATAATGATGTAATTAATTTAACAAATTTATAATTATGTTCTAACATACCAGACTCACAGTGTGATGGCAACCTATAAGGATCGGGCGGCGGCTCTGCCTTAAGAGCCAGCATAAGTAGCGACTGAGCCAGACATAATCACATGTTATGAAGTTTTATCAAATTTTATGAAAATTAACACAAATTATATTGTAATATGTCTTTAACATTCTATTAACTATTTTAAAATATATATTTTTAATTTTTTTAATTAATAATAAAATACTAATTAAAATTTCCATCTAAAGTTTTTAATCATCATATATATAATTCATTATTTTTAACTTCTTAATATTTCCATAGGTCGCCTATTTTTTAATCATCATCAAACAAATTTCATATAAATTTCAATCTAATTACCACAAATTTCAATTTCAATTCTAATTTACAATTCAGAAACTAAATTCAAAATCCAAAACAAAACAGCAAACCACAACCAAAATACCAAAATTAATTTATAAAATACCAAAATATTAACTCACAAAATCCAAACCCACAAACACCGAGGGTTGAAAAACGGTATGGCAGCATGGCTGGGAGGGCGACGGCAGCTGAAAAAATGAGCGGTGACGATGAGGTGAAAAGTCAGTTTTGCTGGACTTTTTCAGAATATTTTTCTCCACAAATGAAGGATTTGAAGACAGAAGACATATTTACATTTTTTTAGAGTTTTTGGATGGTTTTTAGAGGTTTTGGATGGAGAAGGAGAGAGAAAACTGAGAGGGTCACCGGAAAAAATGCAGAAAAGAGTTCTGCGATCGTGGTTATACAGGTGGATTTTTACGACGACATTATGTCGTCAGAAAAAATATTAAATAGTCGTCGCAATTAATATAAAAATGACGTCATTCTTCTTGACCTCATTAGTATTTCTAAGAATATTCTTGAGGAATATACTCGTGCTCCTTTTTTGCGACAACTTTATTAAATTTTAAGGAAACTGCCAAAGTTTCCGCCCTTTTTTTTTGGAGAAATTTAAATTCTCAGTTATTTGTGATGACATTATTAAATAAGTCGTCGCAAAAAATAGTTGTTCTTGATAGGATTTTCTGAAACCCTTTTATGTGACGACACGTGTGGTTACAAATACAGTCGTCTTGAAAAGAATTTTCTGGAACCATTATTGCGACGATTTTTTTATATGTCATCGCAAAAAATAAAGAAACATATGGAACCTATTCACGGGAAACTGCCAAATTTTCTGCCTCTTTTTGGCCATGTCACCGCCAGCTGTAACAATCAATATTTGCGACGACATGTCATCTCACATAATGGAGAAACTGGCGCCAAAAGTGTTGGCGCTAGATTGGTTTTTGCGCCAATGGCTATTAGCGATGACATGTCGTTGCGAATAATATGTCAAATTTTAGCGATGATACGTCGTCGCAAATAATGAAATTTTGTGCAACGACATGTCGTCACAAATAGTGAATGCGATGACAAGTCGTTCAAAAATTTTGTTTTCTTTTTAGCGACGACATGTCGTCACTAATACTGTGATTTTAGAAATGAGAAATGTCGTCGCTAATAACCCTTTTTTTTATAGTGAGAGGAAAAGTGACCAATCGAGTTTTATTATTTGAACGTCGTACAACTTCTTTACCCGTCGGTGACGCTGCGATGAGATTAGTAGAATTGAACTTTTGTGGGGGTCGTCTCTGTTACATTTACACATGTTTGTAGGAGTCTCTACGGTGAGACCCCATAAAAAAATCACAGGTAGAATACTATATTTTAACTGTTAAATTAAGTTTTTAACGGTTAGATCTATTTAAATTTGTATTAAAAATTTACAATGTGCCGTACAAAACTGTCCTATCTCTAAATATGTCCGTTGAAAAGGTAATCCAACAGTTAAAACACGGGGTGCGTTTGGAATTAGTTTTTGACTGTTTTTGAATACGTTTATGCGCGTCATTTGAGGCAAGAAAATGAAACCGGTCTCCAAACTATGCTTGTTTAGCAAATGTTTTGAAAACGAAAATGAAAACAAAAAACACTGAGAATGGTTTTTGTAAAGTAATTAGAAAACAATTAAAAGTTGTGTTCCCTTTTCTATTTTCATTTTCTAGTAACTATCAACAATGTTATATTAAATAATTGATTATTAATTGTCAATTATATAATGTATTAATTAATAATTAATAAGTAAATAGTAATTACTAAATTATTAATTAAATTATTAATTTCTTATTATTAATATTTTTATTAATTAATTAAATTTAATAATATATAATTTATGGTAATTAATTATTTAGTTGAAAATTAAATGTGAAAAATTGATTATAAAATATAGAAATAATGAAATAATTAATGATGTTATTAAATGAATAATAATAAATAATATGTCAACCATATAATATATTAATTATTGTATAATTTACTGATTAGTATAGTTGATAAATAGTAAATAAACAGTAATTACTCAATCAATATTTAATATTAAATTATTAATAGTAATTAATTATTGTTTAAATAATAATTATCAAAATGGATCCTATAATATATTAAATAATAGGTTATTAAATAAACATTAAGAATTAATAATTATTTAATTATGTAACTAAAGTTATTTATTTAATTAGTAAATAGAGTACTAATAAATCATTAATGTACTAATTGTTTTTCGTTAATATACAAATTAATTGCTTTTAAAATAATAATTATGAGTACATTACTAGCATAATAATTACTTATTTATTAGTTATTAATTATTTAGCGTATTAATTTTTTATAGATATAATTTAATTACTAATGTACTAATTCATAATTTTATATCAATGATTATTATACTACTAATATATTAATTTTTATTTGCTAAGTGATCATTTATTATTAATTACTTAATATATTAATTTAAGATTATTAATTATTTGAAGTCAAAACAAAATTTCATAATATAATTACAGATAATTTTATTTTTTTATTACACTCAAAATAATTTTTTAATAAATCAACCAAATGTAATTTTAAAGTTATTTTTAGAATAATTTTTAAAATAATTTTATTTTCACATTTATATTGAAAATAAAATTATTTAAAAAACGTCATGAAACAGACCTATATGTGCCTGTTTGTAAGCATTTTCAAAGACATTTTTCACGTTTTCCAAGAACTAAAAAATGAAAATGCTCTCACATACACGTTTGGCATCGCATTTCCTGAAAAATAAAAATTGAAAACGTTTTCTACTTGTTCCCAAAAAGTCAGCAAAACTGAAAACGATCCTTAATCGTTTTCCTTCTCATTTTCATTTTCCCCCATCTCATTCTTACGTTTTATTTTCTTTCCCCGACTCCCCCGCCCCCCCGCCCCCCTTCTTTTCTCTAATATCCCTCGACCCCTCTATTCTCCATTCTAAGCCTTGGGTTGTCAGTGGAATCGCACAAGAAATTCTCCTCCCTTTTTCCTTATACTCGATGGGCTGAACTGCTCCAGTCTCCCTCTTCTCCATTCCTCCTCTTCTCCGGTCACCTACTTTCTAAACGGCGAATCTGATAATGACGGCGGGAAAGGGGGACTCTGATCTCGCAATGGCAAAGAAAGGGGGCTCTGATTTCGTAACGACAGGGGAAGTAAGGTCTCATTCTTACGATGGAGAGGGACGGTGGGTGGGTCTCGATCTTGAGATGCAAGGGGTGAGATAGTTTGTATTGTGTGCGGGAGGTGGTTGGCGATAAGGTTTTGGAGGTGGCGGGGAGTTTTGAGACTATGATGGGTTTCTAGATTTTCTTTGTATTTTGATTAGATGAATCCTTTGGGTAGTGATTAACGCCCAAAAGTGATGTTCACAAGCGGTCAATTGTAGCACAGAAGGGCGGTCGTATCCACAGAGAGATTACAAAATAGCAAGAATGATTAACAGAATAAGAGTGTTAGAGAAAAGTGAATTAAAGAAAAATGAGAGTTTTTGAGATTTTTGTTGCAAATAAAATAAAAAGGAGAAAATCTGTATGAAGAAAACGGTAAGGTGTTGAGAATCCCTAATGCTTCGTTCACCAATTCAAGTTTTGATTCACAAAATAAAATAATCGAATAAATTAAATCTCTATGTTGGCTCAGAAAATATTATTATTACAAGTTTTCTAAAATCGACAATATATCAATATGACAATATTACAGTAAAAGATAATTTGTAAAATAATTTGAATAACAAAACATTGCATGACAGAATTACATAAGAAAAGTGTGACTAAACTTATATAAAAATTGGCACACAATATTTTGAAAAGTAATAGAAAAATAGATGAGATTTAATCCATTCAAATGTTGAAGTTTACAGAACAAGGAATCAAAACCCCGAATTGGGTCACTTAACAGAAGTTCATCTCTAACCTCACTAAGAAAACTCTAGCCTATCTTGCAATACATTCTCACAAGTTCTAGAGAGAAAATATGAGACTGACAGCAAGACGACATAAAACTGAATATTAAAAGCTTCCAAAAACCTTAGGCTAACCCCTCTATTTATAGTGTTCAGAGGTTGCTTGTCAAATAAGAAAATAAATAGTAAAACTAGAAAATTACAAAAGAAAAGGAAACAAAATAAAATTACACATAAATTAGGAGAAATTATATATTTGATTTGGGGAAGAAATCTGGTAATTTGTTCTGATTTTTGGGGAAGAAATTCGGATTCATCTCAAAGGGAACACGTGTCGAAGCTTGATTGGAGGAAAAGAATAAGGCTGCCACATGTCGTGCGCGGAGTGGAAGAAGGGAGCTGGTGTTGGAGACAACTAGGACCCGGTTGACAACTGGCGCGGTTTCACTGGAATGTCAGGCTGGCAACGCAGACGCGGGACCCACGCGGATTAAGCCTTGGACGCGCGCTAACGTTTGCTTGGAAGTTACGCGCGCACTGAGAGGAGGCGTCCTGGTGACGCGCGCGAGGAAGAGTCAGGAAGAGAGGAAGGGCTGGGGCCCACACGGAGGGAAAAGACAGTGGCTCGGCTGACGCGGCTTAATCCTCTGGCTTGTGTAGCTCGGCTGAAAGGCTTAAAAATATGGCTTTCATGGCTTCTTCTTGTGTAGCTTTTTACACTGCTTTCATCAATAAATAATTAAGCAAAAACTAAATAAATTCTAATTAAAAATATTATGAATAAAAATAATAAAATTGTTTAATTAAAGCTTAAATATTTTAATATTATGTAAATCAAAAACAATATTTAAAGTGTATTTTTATGCACTAATCAAGTAGCTAAGTTGGATTTTGGATGGGTGTTGGCCTCTATTTCCATTTTCTTTGAGAACAACATAGACGTGGGTCTATTGTACTTTTGCCACAAGAAATGGGTTTGATTGCTATCACGTATTTCGATGGTTCTAAAATATATTTAAACTAGGTTTATGGGTTGTGGTTTGAAATTAGTTACATTTGATTATTTTTTCAGATAAATTTAAATAGTCAAAATTTAATTTAACTGTATCTATTTTTAATTTATGTTCAAAGAACAATAAATCTTGAAGTTGTTTTTTTTATCTGTGTTGTATTTTGAATAAAAGAATGGTTTTATATTAATTATTAGTGTTTTTATTTATGATTCCATTATTATTTATTTAATATATTATTATTTTAAATATTATTATATGTTTTTAAAAATTAAATTATCAAACGGAGTTTTAATTTTTTTAAAATTAAAAATAATATCAGAATAAAATTATTAAATACATTTTTAAATTTAGAATGAGTTCGAAACACACGTGAGCTAGGGTCTCACCTGAGAGGAAGTCTTCTTGTATACAACACCAACATTTGCACGGCTTTCGCTATAACTACCCAATGGAATACTCTGACAAGAAACGTGTCAAAAGGGACCGCCTTATAAACCTCCAGTAAAATGAATGTTCTGTTTCCTATGCTTGACACGTTGTTACTGCCACAGAACATTGTTCTCCGAGGAAACCATTGAGGCGCCACTTAAAAGAGCTGATTTGACAAAAGGTTTTCACCCCATCATTTCTTTTTCTTTTCTCTTTACAAAAATATTTTTGAAAATGAGATGAGATAGAGATAATGTACAAATTTCCATCAATGATTTTGTCCTCATTGATGTGACCTGCTTTCCTTCTTTCTTTTTATTTTTTTATTTTTTTTATATTTTTTATAAACAATTTGAAATAAAACTAATTCTAAATTTTATTGGTTTAATGCTCGTTACTTGACAATCCTCTCATTCAAAATCCTTAAAAACTATTTAAAAAAATATTTGTTATGTTATAAGATAAGAATGTGATTACGATTGTTAGATTTAAGAAATTATGGGTCAATTTTAGTTTGATGGATCAAAACTATTTTAAAAAAATTAAAATAGAATATTCTACCAAAAGAAACAAGTTCAAGAGAAATAAAATTTAAGACACTAGATTTTGTTATAGAGGTCAGTAATTCAGGAGTTGTTCTTTTAAAGTGTAACTTAAGTGTAGTTTTTGAGTTGAATTTGAGTTATAATTTGAGTTGAAGTTGTAACTTGAATAAAATTGAGTAAAGTTGAATAAAGTTGAAACTTAAAAGAACGTGAATTTAAATAAAGTTAGAACTCGAGTTATTTTTTTTTTTTTAGTTTTTTGGACAAAAGAACATGCCCTAAGTATTTTAAGGCCTTCATAAAACCGAAAAAAAATGGCAATACATTTTTTTACATACCATTTTATGATTTTGTTATTTAATAGTAACTCATGATACTAACACAAATCTCATAATATGCATGTCCTCCAATCTTTAATGAGATGTTTAGTTCATGAGTTGAGAATCATGAATTATGATTCTAATTTTTAAAATTTAAATTTTTAGTGAAAAAAAAACACTGTAAAGAATTAAGAACCATGATTCAAAATCATAAACGAATTTTTAAAACAAATATCTCATAAATAATTTGTTTCGACCAGTTTATAATGTTCTATTTTATTATGATATAGTATAAAACTTAGAAATAATTAGTTCGGGGTGCGCCGACTAGATCGCGTTGGATGTAACGGTAAAAAAAAGAGCTTGAATCTTGCTAGAATTGGAGTAGTTGCTCGTTATGACAGAGGTTTAGTGCTTAACCGCTACTGTCGTTCATTGTCCAAGGAAGTTTATTGCTCTGTTTATAGAGGCAAAAGTTTTACCTGATTGAGTGAAAATTTTAATTAAAAACAAATTCTCTTTTGGGTTAATTTTTACCAAAATACTACAGGATCTTGAATTCACATAGAAATATATGAACGCCTCGTTCGTTTCGCTGATTTGAGTTTAGAATTTGAGTTGAAATGTGATTGTATGTGAGAACTTTTTACTGTAACAAAAAAATTAAATGTGATTATTTATGAGAGCTTTTTACTGTAATAAAACTTAAATTTTAAACTCGAATCAGTAAAACGAACGAGGTCAAAATATATATTATATATAAGCATACGGTAAAGATATAAGGATATAATAATACAAAACTGCGTAATATTAATGATATAGTTTTTTACCCTACTATTTTTTTTTTTTTTTTTTTATTGTACTACTTAGAGTGCGTTTAGTTGGAGGTAATAGAAAGGAAAGGAAAGAAATGCAAATCGTGTGTTTGGTTGGATTTCATTATTAGAATAATCATTCCATTGGCATTCCTTTGTGGGTCGGCATTTATCTATATTTTCCATTATTACTCTCTGTGTATTTTATCTGGAAGCCTCAAACCTCATCATTTCTGACTAATGGCAGAACCCATCATCTCCTCTTCTGCCAACCTTCGCCCCTACCTATGTTCCTCTGACAACTCTCACCGGCCCGATTCTCACTTAAGCACCACCTTCACTTTATCTGTCAAATACCTCGCTCGAGCGTTGCACCTCGCCGGATCTACCCCTTGCCCAAGTGAGGTTTGCTGCCTGAGCAATGTCGTGGCTGATCTCTACCAAAGTCCCGGCGTTTAGCTTTTCTTCTGGGCAGATCTGCAACTCCTCGTCACCATTTATATATTTTCTTTCCAATGTTAAACAAAATTGATTGATGACCTCAATAGAAATGTAAAAAGCTATCTTACCATCAAGATGTCTGATTGCATAGCTTACGGGTGGATTTTATTAGAGCTAGTTTCGCGGGTTTTTGTGTGGTCTGGACTTTCCAGAAGTGACTATTAATGAAGTTAAGAGTTTCAGGCCACTTTTTTTTTTTTTTTTCTTTTTTTAAATTGGGAGTTATGTTTATACAATGACTTCATTATTGTGCTTCATTTATCTTTTTTTTTTTTGGGTTAAAATAAGTCCATCCGAACAAAAACGGTTCTTTGATGGCACTTTCAAGCTCTGGATTGTTAATTTGCAATCTAAAAGTGAGGGTAATTTTGGCTAACTAAATTTATCTGAAATCCATTCCATAGTATTTGCAAAATTCTAATCAAACAAAAAACTAATTTTTTTTTTTTTTTTTTCCATTCTATTCCATTACCATTACCATTATCATTTATATTTTTATTTCGTCACTTCAACAAACACACCCTTAAAGATATAGGTGGAGTTGTCCTTTTTTGTTCTTTTTAACCTTTGTGGTTGGGGTTTAAGGTGCTAAGAATCAGAGTGCTTTATATTTATTTCAGAAATTTGATTTTGCCCTACCTAGTCCATTCTGCATAAAAATAAAAATAAAAATCAAATAAAATCTTGCAATAATACTGAATGAGATAACTTTTAGGGAGACTTCACATGTGAAACTGACTCAACACACTTCAAGAGTCCAACTTAACCTAAAACGTTAACCTAGTGGGTCTAAGGTCCTTCCATGTATATAAACCACTTCACATTCTCATATTTTTTATGTGCGACAACACACACATGTACTTTTCTCAACAATCTCCCCTTCATGTGTGGAATCACCGAGCTCTCCCTCGGACTAAAGTTTCTAACAGCCGGTATATCCAAGCATCACACTCCAAACAGGAGCCAACTCAAGCATTAGAAAGAGAACCGAAACCATGCGATCCCACCAAATGCTCTACCATTCGCATTTGCACCAGCACCAACTGCAGGAACACCAACTCTCCATGAGAGGTAGCGTGGCAACTACTATCGATGTGATCGCTTGACCCATACGAACTATTGGCTCTGATACCACTTGTTGGGGAGACTCCACATGTTAAACTGACCTAACACACTTCAGGAGTCCAATTGACCTAAAAGTTAACCTATTGAGTCTAAGATCTTTCTATGTATATAAACCACATCACATCCTTATCCACTTTTTATGCGAAACAACACACATATACTTTTTCAACAACAACTCAAGCCGGCCGGCTGGGCATTTCCCTTTTTCTTTTTTTCCCCCCCCTTGCTCTAATATAGTAACTTTTTTTAAACTTTTTTTTTTTTTTTTTTTCCCCTTACTCTAATATAGTAATTTTTTTTTAACTTGTCTAAAAAGAAAAATCTAATATTAACGAATGATAGACCTTTTAGGAACTCCTCTTGGACAACATATTTTGTGTCAATATATTCTCCTAAATTTAAATGACAGACTAGCACATATGATACGTAAAGGGTAAAATAAATTTAAGCCGCACATTATTTAATATAATAATAAACACAATATAAGGAGATTGAGTCACTCAATTTAATAAATATTCCCTTTTATTAGAACCCAAAACGTAATAGTGAATCGTAAAATAAATCCGAGTGTCACATTCTTTAAATACAATAATGAATACTTAATAGTTCGATTTTTAAAATAGAATCTCAAAACTTAAAATTCCAATTTCCACACAATATATGTACATGAGGAGCGGTCATAACATTATTCTAAGTTTTCCTCTAACTATAAAATCTAGGACGATTTCTCCTGACATGTTTTTATCACTCATCATCCTTCACCAGTCTCCTTAAAATATTTGTGTAAGGAAGTTCTCCAATGCTCGATCGATGCATCATTCAAAGCGTAGTCGAATTGTGCATGCGTGTCACAGGTTTGTAGGAAATATTGGTAAGCAACATTGGCTTTGTTGGTAAAGCAACAAAAGTGAGATTAATGGACCTTAGAACTTTTTCATATACTTTAAAATCTTTAGGATTAATTAAATCATGTTGCTATATACAATAATTATAGAAGGATCAATACATGCATATTAATCTGGCAATAGAACTATCTGAATGATGAAAAGATCTAAACATAAATCCTAAGTTTTAAACCAAACAATATTCCTTGTTATTCATGAGATCAAGTATTTACAAATAAATTCTATGACCTACGCAAAAGTAGTCCACGAAAATAGGAACCACCAATAGTTCTAATATTTATGCAACCATAGTAATTATAATTGGAGTAGGGCTCTGGGAGAATTTTCCCTCTCCTATGCCTGGCGCGTACATATAGATTGTACTCACAAAATATTCTTCAATCAAATAATTACATTATAGTAATTATCTACTTAAATATTTTACAATCGCATTTATTTACTAGGATTTGAATAAAAACATTAACTATTCTATTAGAATCCACTCCTTGAATAATTAATTAATTCTAAGTTATAATCCTAATTAAATTAATAATTATCTCATACTTGTATGATTATCCCAAATAGATTTTAATTCAAACCACAATTAATTATTTAGCAAACCCATGATAACTAATAAATCAAAAGGATTTAACTAGAATTATTAATTATTTAACACCTTAAACAATTAAAAAAAATTCTTTTGAATATCTCAATGTGGTCTGCATCTATTAGTCCTAAGAGTGACTGTTTACGCCAATCTCTTCCCAGGATCTGGGCGTGCATCACTTTCCCTATCCAGGAAGTGGTATGCACCAACGTAGATATTGTTTGGTTCATAGATTCAAACCAGAAAGTTCGAATTAAAATTTAAATTTTTGTGAGAAAAAATAATGTAACAAAGAAGTATGAACCCTGGTTCAAACACACGGAAAAAATAAGTACTGCGATGGTCCTGAATCTATGTCTAATTTTGCTATACCGATAGACTAAAATTATAAATCATTTCCTTGGAATTGTATGAGCTGGGAAAAGGATCATATGGGTATATATAATAATTTTAAAAGCTATATTGATTATGATTAATAAAATAATTAACCCAAATCGATTTATCCATTTAGTTACTAAACTTCATTACTATTTGACTAAAAATCTAAAGTTAAACTCTTGAATTATATATCAAATTATGAAAGATCAAATTTTGTTTCAATCATAGAAGCACTGTATATGTGACATTCCCATAGGATGAAAATAGTTCAATTAAGATCAAATTAGTTTTACCTTCCCTATTATTTTGATCTTGAAGCCTTATTTTATTTCATCTTGATGAGCCCTAGCAATTTATAAAACAGAGAAAATTAGTTTGTAGTTCCCTTAACTAAGTGACTAATATTTCTAAACATGTTATTACAAACCGAACAATACTCAAAATGTCATTGATTCTTTATGAAGAGCTATAGATTTCATTTCTACGAATAACATTTGTAATTATTTATGACTTACGCCTCCAGATGCTTGATCACATTATTTGAAGTCTCACTCTTTGACATGCCAAAAGGCGTAACCTATAAACATTTAGTTGTTAGTCAAAAAGTGTGGCTCAATTTTGTTAAAAAATTGGGCGGTCAAAGAGAAAGTGGGAGAGGGAGAAGAAGAAGAGAGAGCACCGAAACGGTGCTAACTTTCAAAGGTGAATCCAGCAGTTTACAGTCAGTTCATGCGTAGAAGAGGGGGATGCAAATGCTATAAATATAGGTCTCCCCTCATTTATTTTGCATCCCAAATTGAGAGCTTCTCCTATATGTAAATTTATAGAAAATTCTTCAGATTTTCAATTTGTGGGCTTTTATAATTTCTGTCTAATTTTTAATCTTTCTTCTTTTTAGTAAATAGAGTGGTCCACGTGCCTAGAGACGTAGGCAATATTTGGCTGAACTTTGTAATCAATCCTGGTGTTCTTTTATTTGTTTTCAGTAATCAATAGTTATTCTATCGGGTTTGTCCGCTGCATATAGTATTGTTCAACTATATGTACTATTCACATATATGACACTATTCACATGTATAGTACTATTCACAATTATTGTTTACGGTGATGTTATTTTTGAGTGGGAAATACCTGATTTCCCCAACAAGTGGAATTAGAGATGACAGTTCACCCTAGGCCCTGTTGTATTTTTGTCTATTGAATACTACATTTGATCTAAAAAAATGACTGAAGCACCAACAAAGTGTCCCACTATTACCTCTTCATCTATATGGACGAGGACTCTAATGCCAAATGCAAAACTTGCGGTGGAGGTATTTGACGGTACCGGTCATTTTGGCATGTGCCAAGGCAAGGTGCTACACACACTCTTCTAGCTAGGTCTAGACATCGCCATCGAAGGAAAGAAACCATATGATGTTGAAGAGAAGGATTGGAAGACAATCAACCACCTGACTTGTAGGACAATCTGTTTGTGCCTATCCAGAGAACAAAAGTATGCATTTAAGAACGAGACTTCTACAAACAAGTTGTGGAAGGCGTTGGAGAACAAATTTCTAACGAAAAGAAGCAAGAATAAGCTCCTAATAAAGAAAAGATTGTTCCGATTTGAATTACACCCAGGTATCACTATGAGCGATCACATTACTGCTTTCGTACAATTAGTAATGGACATGTTCAACTTAGATGAAACTTTTAAAGATGAAGATTTGGCTGTAATGTTGTTGTCATCTCTTCCTGATGAGTTTAAACATTTGAAAACTACTTCATGCCAAAGAAGAAGTGTCTCTTGTTGTAGTTTGTGCTGCTTTATATAGTTATGAATTAAGAAGAAAAGATAAGAAAGAAAGCATGAATGTAGCAGCTGATGAAACGTTGGTAGTAAAAGGTCGTCTGCAAAGCTAGAAGTAGGGAAA
>NW_010363042.1:500740-531152 GCF_000414095.1 Morus notabilis
AGGGAAAGTAGGCAAGAATAGAGAGATCTCGTTCGAAGGTCAAACCTAGATAAAATGAGTATGCCTTTTGTCATGAGAAAAAGGAATGGAAGAAAGACTATCTGAAGCTGAAGAAGAAAGGGCACGTTGTTCAAGATGCATATGTAGCCGAGTGTGATAGTGATGATGCAAAACTATCATTGGTTGTTTCATCTTTGACATCCCATTCCAATAAGTGTATTTTAGATTCGGATTGTACCTATCATATGTCTCCCGTCTGGGAGTGGTTCTTCAATTTTGAAGAACTAAATGGTGGAGTTGTTTACATGGGCAACGATAGCCCCTGTAAGACAATGGGGATAGGCTTGATTCGGCTAAAGTATCATGATGGATCAACCAGAGTTCTGACGGATGTTTGGTACGTGCCAAATTTGAAGAAGAATCTCATCTCCTTGGGAGCCTTAAAGTCCAAAGGCTTAGTTGTGAATATGCGACATGGAATTTTGAAAGTTTCATATGGCACACTCGTGGTGTTGAATGGCATCAGAAGAAACAATTATCTGTATTACTACCAAGGTAGTACAGTGATTGAGACAACAGCAATAGCTTCTGGTAAGGTCAAGGATTCAGAAGCTACCAGGTGTGGCAATGCGTTTGAGACATGCTGGTGAAAAATCTTTATAAACTATAGTGAAGAAAGGATTATTGAAAGGTGCAAAGGCTTGCAAGTTAGATTTTTGTGAGCATTGTGTTCTAGGAAAGCAGAGGAGAGTGCATCTCGACACCGCTATCCATAGTACCAAAGGTATTTTGAATTACATTCACTCAGATTTGTGGGGACCTCTCAAGACGTCACCCCTAGGAGGTAGACGCTACTTTGTGACATTCGTTGATGACTTTTCCAGAAGAGTTTGGGTGTACACTACAAAGACGAAGGATGAAGTGCTTGGAGTTTTCCTTTAAGTGGAAAACTATGATCGGGAACCGGACCGGAAGAGGGATCAAAGTGCTGAGAATAGACAATGATGGAAAGTAACAAAGCGATCCATTTCTCAAAGTTTGCCAAAAGTATGACATCGTTCATCACTTCACCATTAGAGATACACCACAGTAGAACGGGGTGTCAGAGCGCATGAATCAAACTTTAGTGGAGAACGTTCTGTGAATGTTATCTAATGTTGGGTTAGGCAGACATTTTTGGGCTGAAGGTGTGACATAAGCGCAACACCTTGTTAATCATTTGCCATCATCTGTAATATGTGGTAAAACACCGTTTTAGGTATAGTCTAGAAAACCTGCTACCAATTACGATTCTTTATGTGTATTTGGATCCACTGCATACTATCATGTGAAGGAATCGAAGTTAGATCTAAGGGCGAAAAATGCTCTCTTTATGGGAGTGAAGGGATACCGTTTGTAGTGTCTAGAATCGAAGAAGACAACCATTAGCAGAGATGTTATATTTGATGAATATGCGTTGTTGGAGAAAGTAACACAAGAAAAGACTGATGGTACTCCACAACAGGTGGAATGTATACCAAAGCAGATAGAGTTTGAACGGACGAGGATTATCTCAGATAAAAAAGAAGAAGCTGAAAATGACACTCTAATGGCATAGAGGAGTCAGTTGAAGAAGAGGTTCCACCCCAAGAACCGCAGCAACAATCAGAGCCAATTGCAATTAGAAGGTTAAGATGAGAAATTCGTAAACCTGCTCAATTTGCTGATATGGTGGCCTACACACTTTCAGTTCTAGAGGATGATGTTCCATCCACTTGTCGTGAAGTATTCCAGAGTCTAGAAAGCGAGAAGTGGAAGAAAGCCATGAAAGAAGAAATGCAATCTCTTCAGAAAAATAAAACTTGGAAGCTAGCAAAACTACCGAAAGGGAACAAAGAAATTGGGTGCAAATGGGTATTTGCAAAGAAAGATTTGCTTACAAGAACAATTTTCTCTAGAAGGCAAGGTTGGTGGCTAAAGGCTATGCTGAGAACGAAGGAATCGACTATAATGAGGTATTTTCTCCAGTTGTGAAGCATTCCTCCATTAGAATTTTGTTGGCTTGGTAGCATAGTTGAATTTAGAGCTAGCTCAACTAGATGTAAAAACCGCGTTCTTACATGGTGATTTGGAGGAAGAAATCGATATGACCAGCCAGAAGGATTCAAGGTTGCTGGAAAAGAAAACTAGATATGCAAGCTAAACTAATCGATGTAAGGATTGAAGCAATCTTTGAAGCAGTGGTACAAGCGATTTGACAAGTTTATGTTGAGGCAGAAGTACACTAGAAGCAAGTATGATCATTATGTGTATTTACGCAAGCTATAAGATGGTACTTTCATTTACTTACTCTTGCATGTTGATGATATGCCAATCGCATCGAAGAGCCAAGCATAAATAGATATATTGAAGGCTCAGCTGAATCAAGAGTTCAGAATGAAGGATTTAGGTGAAGCCAAGAAGATTCTCAGAATGGAGATAAATAGGGACATATTGAGAGGCAAGCTTTGTTTGACTCAGAAGCAATATTGGAAGAAGGTACTACAACATTTTGATATGAATGCGAATTTATGTATGCTCCTCATTTGAAGCTTAATGCCCTGTTATCTTCCAAGACTGATGCCAAATGAGAATATATGGCAAAATTTCTGTATATTAATACGGTAGGTAGCTTGATGTATACAATGGTGTATACGAGGCTTGACGTTTCACAAGCATTTGGAGTTGTGAGCAGGTATATGCATGACCCTGGCAAAGGCCATTGGCAAGCTATTGGTTTGGTGTTTGAGCGAGAAAAATCACTTGGTCAAGTTGTAGTTGGATATTGTGATTATGACTATGGAAGTGATTTAGATAAGCGACAGTCTACTACTGGCTGCTTGTTCACTTTAGCTAAGGCGCCAATCAGTTGGAAGTCTACTTTACAGTCGACAGCTGCTTTGTCGATGACATAGGCATAATACATGGCAATTACAGCAGCTGTTAAGGAAGCAATTTGGCTTCAAGGGTTGCTTAAAGACTTGGAAGTTTGTTAGAAGCACATTACGGTGCATTGTGACAGTGAGAGCGCTATTCACTTAGCGTAAAATCAAGTATACCATGCAAGAGCGAAGCACATTGACGTCTGCTATCATTTTGTGTGGGAAATTCTCGAAGAAGGTAAGTTACTCCTTCAGAAGGTTTCGACAGCAGAGAATCATGCAGATATGATGACTAAGGTTGTGATAGCAACCAAGTTTAAACATTGTTTGGACTTGGTTAATATCCTACATACTTGAGTTGGCACCAGAAGGCGTGTTTGAAGGTACTATTCGAAGGACACTCATTTGACTACAATTTCACCAAGGTGGAGATTTTTAGTCAAAAAGTGTGGCTCAATTTTGTCAAAAAATTGGGCTGCAAAAGAGAAGTGAAAGAGAGAGAAGAAGAAGAGAGAACACCGAATCCAATTGTTTACAGCTGGTTCACACGTAGAAGAGGGTGAGGCACAGGCTATAAATATAGGTCTCCCTTTATTTATTTTGCATCCCAAACTGAGAGCTTCACCCCTTTGTAAATTTGTAAGAAATTCTTTAGATTTTTAATTTGTGGGCTTTTGTAATTTCTGTCCAATTTGTAATCTTTCTTCTCTTTAGTAAATAGAGTGGTCTACAGTGTCTGAAGACATAGGCAATATTTGGCTGAATTCCATTATCAATTATGGTGTTCTTTTATTTATTTTCAGTATTCAATAGTTATTCTGTCGGGTTTTTTTACTGCGTATAGTAATGTTCATCTATACGGTACTATTCACATATAAGGCACTATTCACATGTGCATCACTATTCACAAGTATTGTTTACAGTTCAGTTATTTTTTATTAGGAAATACCTGATTTCCCCAATATCAGTCACTTATTCATGAAGGATAATTAAGAAATGGTCACTAAATAGTTATTAAAGTGAAAGTGAAAGTGATCTATTACATAAAACAATTTTACTTTAAGCCCGTTCTGACATATATTCATACTTGATTTATGAATGTCTCTACTTAGATAACTCAACGTAGTGGTGAAGATAAACCAAGTAGGAACATAGACATCACAATCGTAATTTGAAAAATAAAGTGCAACTTTATTTTAACATTTGCGGACTTTTAGTTTAGACTATTACTTTAAAATAATATCTTCTTGCACTATATGAATTATTGAAGGATCAGTATTAACCAGGTATGTTTATTTGCTTTTTAAATTTTTGATAATTAAACCCGTGATTGTAACCAAGACACTTGATGTATAAAATAAATAATAACTTTTATCTATAGAAAATTTTCTAACATACATATGTCTGTATTTTGCTTCGTTGTTAAAGGCACATTATAAGGTGTCTTAAGTATAGTTGTCAATTGGGCCGGCATGGCTCGGCCCAGCTTACTACAGTATCAGGTCTAATACGGCCTGGCCCTGTACTGTGACGGGCCGGGCCGGCCTGACACATCTCATGGGCTAGGGCTGGGCTGCAACTCCCCAACCCGAGGCCCTGGCACGACCAAGGCCCGTGTGAGGCACTGGCCCGGCCCAGCACACGGCCCGTGGCATACCCAACAGTCACACCAAGCTCGACACGTCACGGGTCTAACGGTCAGAAACGGCTCCTCCAAGCCCGGCCCGTGATGTGCCTCACAACACAATTATGAAAAACCACCTCACATGTCACTTACAACATTCATCACAATTCTACCCTCTTTCAAGTCTCAACTCTTTTCACTCTCGTAACTCTATCTCTCATATTCACTCTATGATACTTAGTTTTCCCTCTCGATTCCTATCTCTTATCTGTTTCATTTATAATTTTCAATCAAATTCCGCTACATCCCAAAAAATAAAGGTATTGAATCTTGGTTCTCATTATTTTTGGTAATATATTTTTTTCTATTTAATGTTTAATTATATTATTTATTGTTTATAAACCCTTTTTGTTAACATGAATTTATATTTCTTTTACAAAAAATAGCGGATGGAAATTTTCCTGATTTCCCTGATATTGGAGATTAACCATTTTACGAGGATGAAATGTTGATGCACAACTCTAACTCTACTGAACCGGATACTATTCTGGTTGATAATAATCGGTGCACAAGGAGGAAGTTGGAGAACATGCCAGGGGAAAAAGACCGCGAACTTCTCATGCATGACACAATTTCACTGAGGAGCTACGGCCTAATCCAAAATCAGGTGAAGTTGAAATGTGTGCGGGTAAATATATTAAAAAACACTTTTCTAACAAAAAGAGTGGGGGTACTAGCTATCTTGATAGACATTGGAAAGCATGTCGGTGGATTCCCGCTAACAAACATTGTCACTCACATCACAAGGTTTATAAAATTTTACATATGATGCACAACATGCTGGTGAGGTACTAGCTAAATTTTTAGCTAGTGCTGAATTACCTTTGTCTTTTACAGTTGATTCAGCATTTGAAGAATTCATTCATATGACTTTATGTCCACAATTTAAACGGGTAAGCAGAAACACAACTCGAGCTGATTGCATGAAAGTTTTTTAAGCATTGAGACAATCTCTAGTTGATAATTTTAGGTCTTTCAATGCTACAATCTCTTGTACTTTTTATCTTTGGGAGGGGTGCAATAAAACTGGTTATTTATGCGTCACGGCGCATTATGTTGACGGGGATTAGGTTTTATAAAAGCGAATAATTGATTTTTATTTATGTCCATTTCCACATAACACAAATGCTATTTTTTCAACTATAATGGAAATTTGTGATTTTTATGGGATAGAAGATAAAGTTTTAACAATTGCTTTTAATAATGCATCAGCTAACACAGCTGCTATTAACATGTTTAAAGCTAATTTGAAGCCACCTTTTAGTGACAAAATTTTTCATTAACGGTGTGCATGTCATATAATAAATTTAGTAGTACAAGTAGGAATTAAATCTATTTCCCCTCATCTAACAAAAATTAGAGAATCGTTATCTTTCATATCTAGTTCTGGAGCTCGCCTCTTAGAATTACGACAGTATTGCAGGAACAGCCATATGCGGCCAAGAAAGTTTTCAACTGATGTGAGACATAGGTGGAACTCCACCTACTTAATGTTGAAGAGTGCAATTCCATATCAACAAATCATCATTACGTACGTGAATAGTAAGCACGGTGAGGATTTTATTTACGATGCAGAACGGAAGATAGGTGAGTACTTTTTTAAATTTTTAGAAGCATTCTATAACGTTACTGAATTACTTTCTGGTGTTTATTATCCTACTGCGCATCTAGCTTTGTAACAATTATTTAATATTTCAGAAACATTTGTATTTTATAGGGATATTGATCTTTTTAGACCCATAGTTAATGAAATGGAAGCTAAATTTAAAAGTTATTGGGCCGGTTGTCCTATGTTATATGCATTAGTAACCATTTTAGATCCTTGATGCAGATTAGATGGGACCGAATGTTTGATGTCTGCTACAGTAGATAATTTAGGTATTGATATGTGATTAACGCCCAAAAATGATGTTCACAAGCAGTCAATTGTAGCACAGAAGGGCGGTCGTATCCATATAGAGATAACAAAATAACAAGAAAGATTAGCAAAATAAGAGTGTTAGAGAAAAATAAATAACAAGTGAATTAAAGAAAAAGAAGAGTTTTTGAGATTTTGTTGGAAATAAAATAAAAAGAAGAAAATTTGTATGAAGAAAATTCAGTAGTAAAAATGGTAAGGTGTCGAGAATCCCTAATGTTTCGTTCACCAATTCAAGTTTTGATTCACAAAATAAAGGATCGAATAAATTAAATCTCTATGTTGACTCTGAAAATATTATCATTACAAGTTATCCAAAATCGACAATATATAAATTTGACAATATTGTAGTAAAAGACAATTTGCAAAATAATTTGAATAACAAAACAATGCATGACATAATTACATAAAAAAAGCGTGACTGAACTTATATAAAAATTGGCACACAATATTTTGAAAAGTAAAAGAAAAATAGATGAAATTTAATTCATTCGAATGTTGAAGTTTACAGCACAAGGAATCAAAAGCCTGAATTGGGTCACTAACAAAAGTTCATTTCTAACCTCACCAAGAGAACTCTAGCCTAGCTTGCAAAACATTCTCACAAGTTCTAAAGATAAAATATGAGAGTGACAGCAAAACGATAGAAAACTGAATATGAAAAGCTTTCAAAAACCTTAGGCTAACCCTCATATTTATAGTGTTCAGAGGTTGCTTGTCAAAAAAGGAAACAAATAATAAAAATAGAAAATTACAAAAGAAAGGGAAACAAAATAAAATTACACATAAATTAGGAGAAATCATATATATGATTTGGAGAAGAAATCTGGTAATTTCCTCTGATTTTTGGTGAAGAAATTCATATTCAGCATCAAAGGGGACACGTGTCGCATTATAATTGGAAAATGGAGTCAGTTCGCCAGGTGTCGCGCTCAAAGTGGTTGGAGTGTGCTGGTGCGGAACAATACAGGAGACAGTTGTCGCGCACAGAGGAGAGAACAGCAGGCTAGCAGCGCAGGTGTAGGACCCACTTTGGACAGGTGGCGTGCGCGCAGAGAGAGCCAGGATGCTGCTGTCGTGCGGGACCCACGCGAAATGGGTTGGAACGCGCTAGAGATCGCGCGTGCATGGGACGCGCTCCCTGGGAGTCTTACGTGTAGGTGACTCGCGCGAGGTGGAGTGCGGAACGCGGGAGAGGTGGGGCCCACGCGAAAATCAGCTTGTGGCTTTGACTCGGCTTACGCGGCTCTCTCGCTCTATATGGCTTGGCTTGGCTGACTTAGGGTGGCTGAAAACATGGCTTTCATGGCTTCTTTTTTTATAGTTTTTTTCACTACTTTCATCTGTAAATAATTAAGCAAAAACTAGACAAATTCCAATTCAAAATATTTTTATGCACTAATCAATATGCAACTAACCATAGAAGAGGCTAGGAAAATGTTAGAAAGCATGTTTGCTTTGTATGAAACAAAATACGGAACATGACAGCAAGAACAGGCAACTTCGACGTCAATGAGCAGTTCGAGACCTAAAGGATCATCATGGAGCTTCTTGAAGAGGAAGGAGAAAGCATCGTGATCGTCATCAACACAAGCGTCTTCAGAACTAGTGAAATATTTTGAATCTAATTTTGTAATGATGATGACAAACTGGACATCTTACATTACTGGAAGAGCAACATAGACCATTTTCCAACACTGTCCATGATAGCATGTGACATTCTGACAACTCCAGTGTCAACGGTAGCATCGGAGCAAGCATTTAGTGTAAGCAACCGATTCTTGATGAGAAGAGGAGCAGAATGTACCCCGATATCTTATAGGGGCTAATGTGCGTGGAAGACTGGAAAGATGTCAGAAGACGAAAACAACACTACACAGATGATATACTTCAAGAATATTTTTCAAACTTAGACATAACATAATCTTCTGGAAGCAATTCGGCCACAGTGTAATTTACTTATCCTTGTATACTGCTCTCTTTTTCCATCGCTAAGGTTTTGTCCCGATCTCCTCACGGGTTTTACTCGGTAAGGTTTTTCATGAGGCAGTCATTTATGTGTACTTATTCGTATTACTTCAATTCAGTAAAATCACATTTTTTAGGGACATATGATATATTTCTTTTTCTCATCAAATATTACAAAAAATATTAAAAGGGCCAGGACCGGCCCGCGAAGGGCCTGGGCCCGGGCCCGACCTTGGCCCATACAAACAAGGGCTTAGGCCTGAGGGAACCCTCAAGCCCGGCCCAAGCACGGCCCTAAACTGTTCAGGGCCGTGCCTGACCCGGCCTAAGCCAGTGGCGAGCCTGGGGTGAGACGTGCCATGCTAGCCCGGCACAGCACGTTTGACACCTCTAGTGTTAAGGGATCAATAGAAACCGGGGCTTATCATGGCTATGTGTTACTCTCTTTTGGAACACAATAAGTCCGAAAGCTTATTTAATTACCATACATAGTTGCTCTTCCTACAACCGAGGTTGAGTACATTGTGGTTATAAAAGCAATCAGGGGGCTTTATGCCTAAAAGGATTGGAAGTTTCTGAGACTGGAATCAAGGTTTTTTTGTGACAATCAGAATGCAATTCTTCTCTGTAAAAATGTGCACAAAGCATATATACATACATATATACATATATGTGTGTGTTTATATATGTATGGGTGTGGTTTTGGATAGCGGGTATGGTCATATAGAAGGTACGATAGAAATTAAAATCCATAAATCAGAAAATCTCACTGATTTTTTTTAGATTTTTTTCAGTTTTCAAAAATCGAAGGAAGGAAGCCAATTTTGAGATTTTTGCCGGTTTTAAACATTCAAATTGGCTTTTACTTCAAAGATATAGGAATTCATTTACTATAAATAATTTAGGCCGCACCAACAGGTCAGAGTCATTTACGGAATTAATTGACTAAAAATCTAATGTATTTAGTTGTCCTTTGAAAAGATTGTTAGCTTTTATTCTTAATTTATCTATCTATCTGTATTAATTTTACTCAAGTGATTTCCTTGGGATAAGTGAAACATTTGTACGTGTTTGATCTTGATTTGCTAATTTGATGTATATTATTTTTCGCGTGTGTCGATATATATATATATGGGGTATGATTTTAATAGCTATCTTAATATTTATTGGTTAATTGAGTATCATTATTTTTGACGTAAAATATGAATGTAACAATTGTAATAAATTTAATAGTTAATAAAAATTAATAATAATTAATGAGACGAAATTTTTATCACATTATTAAATTGTTATATTTAATAGATAATCACAATATATATATATATATATATTTGTCTTTTTAATTGTATGATGGCAGGAAATAGTTTGGTTTTGACTCTCTGCACTACAAGAAATATCAGCATTAGTAGCTGACTAAAAACGCTATTAAGCACTAGTAATAGCGTTTTATGGAATGCTATGACATCGGACGCTATTAAAAGTTTTAAGAAAAAATAGCGTTTTAGGAGCGAAATGGAAAACGCTATAGAATTGGGGTATTATAGCGTTCAAGGCAAGTTATTTTTAACTTCTTACAGTTATTTAGCATGCCTACGGTACAGATTAATAGCTTTTTTCCCTTGTCATGTTCATACTCTTGTAGCTTTTTAAAATTATTATTGATATCGTTTTGAACATTCCGAGCAACATGTTACATCTAAATAGGAACCTTCAAATTAAAACATAAAAACATTTAACATATCAATTGTTATCAGTATCTACCAAGTTGGCAATAAAATTACGTCTACAACAGACGTCATACAATGTCCAAAACCTTAACATTCAAAACAAGTAAAGAAAACAGAGAAATAGTTAGAGATATCAAAGTATCCAAAACGTCTAGCTAAATGAAATGGTGAAGTAAATCCTTTCATCTTGACAAAATGTTTCAACAAAAAAGTCATCTCCATTGTTTAACCTATAAGAAAGTGATCCACTATCAAAACAATAATCAAACTCAACTAAAACTTTCACCATTTAACATATAAGTAAAGCAAGGACTTGTTACACCATTCACAACTACATAGCCACATCCACATATGTTTTGCAATGAGTTAGAGGAAGCATGGCTTCAATGATGGACTAGACACAAATTTAATGTCAAACTTGTAAGACAGAGAGTATCTTACATGTATTGTTATGTAGATAGTTAGAGAAAGCATGAGTCTTCATTGCCTACATTTAAACCCGAAGAGGAAAAAAACTTGCTATCATAATCATATAATGTTTTGGTTAAAATAAATTTGCAGCTAGTAAAGATTTTTCATACCCCTTTAAAATTTTATCAACAGGCCATGCCACATTACTTGAAATTGCTTCTTCAATCATCTCACTTGTTGGCCTCCACAAGAAAGCATCCGGTTTTTTTGATACATCCACCCATACTCTAATTGCATTCGGTCCAAAAGGTACATGGTGAACGAGGTCTTTCGGGTCGCTTGGCATCAAACGCCCTTCAGCAACAACTTCTCCGTTTCCAACCCAATCTAATAGCTTACACTTGTTGGTAATTTTGGGTAAATTAGTACTCACACTCTGACAATAATTCAATGAACCTAAGCAATTACAAATAAAAAATATTAGTACATGAAAAACTTGATTTCATCCCGTTTAAAAACTCAATGTTAAGCAATTGACTTTGATTGCTTACCACTGGTGAATGCACATTTGCATTAGATTGATCCTCACTTCTGATGCCACTTACTTGACTTTTCAGCAATAGAGAAATTATCTCTTTCAATTCTTTGACACCCACTTCTGTTTTGTTACATTTATCTTGTAAAGCCTGCAAGTTATCATCCCGTTCTGACAAAATAAAATGTTTTTTCTTAGTCATCCCAAGGCCCATTGCTCTCATGCGGCCATTCAGGTCAGGACCAAAGTGAGAAGCTAGAGCATCATCTAGTAAATCACTATGATCAGAAGTGGGTCTTTCAATTTGTATTTGTTCCAAATTTTCCTATCCCAACAATGAGCAAAAGCATAAAAGCATAAGGATACATCTTTATAGAAATTGATATTTAACATTACGATAAGCTAAAGTTTTTCTTACAATGACTTCACCAACTGCTGAATTGATAGGTTCGCCATTTTTTTTCTTATGTGCCTTTATCCAGATTGCTACTCTATTTAACTGAGACTTGCTCGAACTACTTGCATTCTACAAGGAGAAATCTCAGGTTCACAACAATCTTCAAAAGTTTATAAAATAAGAAGGATAATTATGAATGTACCATGTCATCAATTAAGCGAGCATATTCTTTGCAGCTAATTGTATGTGGAAGTAGTTTCTTCCTCATGTTTTGATACTTTTGACTCCTTTCCTAGTAAAAAAATTAAAGAAAGCACCATATGCATAAACATGGAGTACATAAACAATGGAAAACAATAGGTTTTTAAGTTAATTATACCTGAAAAGCTGCACTTATTTTCTCCCTTACAAAAGCTTTCCACTCTACCACTGATTTGATGTTATCAGGCCTCAATTTTAGTCTTTCTTCTTCATTTTTGGCTTTCTTAACTTGGTAAAGTAATCTTGATTTTGAGGCCCTCCAAATTGCGCCCATGTCCCTGAATATTTGATGCTTCTGCCATTGTTTATCCACTTTATATCTTGCCTACAATACAACAAAAAATATTGTAATTGTCAAATGTGTGTTAGTATAACATATATAGTATAACTTCCTATCGTACAATCATAAGCATAACCGGATAGCTTTCCAAAGCACTTCTTTCATCCCTGGTTGTAACTTTCTCCAATCAGGGATTGTTACGGGAACAATCTCCCTAACAAGTGGCCCTAGAAAGGAAGACAAGCTAACTGATCCCCTACCTATTGGTTGGCCCACTGCGTTGAATCTCACTGAAATTGGACCGCTGTTATCTAAGGCAATTCCTTTCATCTTTGTCTTCCCTCTCTTACCAACGTCCTTTCGAATCCCCTCAAGAATCTTTTTCAATCTTCCAAGTTTGATGTATGTTTCTTCCATTCCAAATCCTTTCTTGCATAACTTCCTCTTCCTATGAGTAGACATTCTTTTCACTTCATGCAATAAAACACAGAAGCATACGTAAAACACCAACGCAACATATAAATTACTTGTATTATAACTAAAAGAATAAGGATTATTATTGAAGAAAGAGATGTACCTTAACCCATAGTATTAATATTGACTAAGTTTTGACATTCTTTGCAAGGGCACAACAACTTCTCCGGATAACCAAAATTCTTTTCAACAGTTTTTACGAAATTCTGAGCGCTTTGCATATACTCCTCAGTAAGTCTATAAATAAAAAGGTCAACACTAAGATTTCTATAACTAAAATGACTAAGACAAACAAAAACTAAGTTCCAATCTTGCTCACCTCTTATCACGCACCCAATCTTTGTCAATCATCCTAACATCATCAATCCACTTCATAATTAACATAATGCTAATCAAATTATCACATTTGTAACTAAGAAATAAAATTTAGTCTAACATAATTATAATAACAGAGCAAACAAAAAAAGATAACACACTTAATACATATATCTTTTTCATCACCATACCAAAGAATACTCTCATTTTTCTATAGAACATTGGTAAACAAATAATGGAACAAGACTTGTGAAATTCACAAGGCTCTATGTTCTATGACTAAACCAAAAAATACCATAATAATCCAAATCCTTAAGAGGGTCAAAAAGAACATACGTTGGTGTCTTTCAGGATATCACCAAGGTCGGTATTCTTCTACAAATCTGTCAACAAAAAAAATTGTCAAGAATAAATTTGTCAATTACAAATCAATCAAAAACAAAAATGTTAAGACCTAGAGATTGTGGGTTTCCTTCTACAACTAAGGAATTTCAAAGCACAATAAAAATCTGTCGTTTCTCATCAAGTAGAATTAGTTTTTTCTCATCAAAATTTCCTAACCGTCAGTCTGGCCGAATCTCACATATTCACTATCAAAGTTCAAATTTTCATATCCAAAACTAGCTCCGAGCTTCCTGTAGGAAGAGAGAATCACGTCGAGATCGTCTTCGATCTTCTTTCCACAACCCAATCTTCACAAAATCAGAAACTAAAGGTTGGAAATTTGAGGGAATCGAGTGATGCACAGAGAGAGAGAGAAGATTTCTTCCTGTGAGATTCTTTTTTTTTTTCGGCGGCCTTAGAACACCTTTGAATTTGAGATGGACTAGAAAATTAGGGCCTTTGGGGGAAAGTGGGAAATTTGAGGGAACCTAACACCGGCCTTCAATTTTGAAATCTAGCAGAGCAAATCCAAAGGAAACTTAGGGAAACTTAGGGAATTTTGGGGAAAGAGAGAATTGAGCGTGGTTTGTTCTTTCTCTTGGCCGGCCAAATGAGTCTTCAACAGAGTGGGAGAATTAGGCAATCCACTTTTTTTTTCCTTTCCTTGTTCGTATAATGCATGTGGGAAGTAGAGCCAAATCAGAGACCCAAAAAAAAAAAAAGAGGGAGGAGCGTGCGGAAAAATTGGTGAAATTATTTCCAACACCCGCCTAATGTAATTTTAATGTGTATATTTATATATTTTTAAATATATATAAAACAAACCCATCAAAATGTCATAAAATTTTAATATATATATATATACATATTATAACTATTTATAAATACTATTATATATAAATAAAATAACATTTTTTGAAAAACGTTATAACTAACAGCTACGAAAAGCTTATTTTTTTGTAGTGTTGATTATCTTGGTAGTTAGAAAGCCATCATTATAGTGATTTTGAAAGCAAAAGTAAGAAGTGAAAGAAACGATGCCTAAATTTTGGTGAAAGAATAATTAGCCTTTTTTCTGGAAAAAGGATTGAAAGAATTAGCGGTTTTAACATCAATATTCTTCCAGTTCAATTATAATGTTGTTAGCTTAGAGGAACAGTACTTTATGTAGGTTCACAAAATGGGTCCATTGAAAGATTTGGATATGGTGGTGTTATGTATCAACTTCAAAAGTGTTGTTATCTTGATGCAAAGAGGACAATGAAAGAGGGAGGACAACGAAAGAGGGAGGAAAATGAAGCATTGTGGTCCTAATGATCAATACATTTCATGTCGCTATTAAGAACTTCTTAATTTATAATCTATACAGAGCGGCGTGATATGTGTGTGTGTATATATATATATATATATACATATATATATATATGGGCAGCATTAGTTTGATATTCATTGACTAAAAAAAACAAAAAGAAAATTGTGACCAATTAAAGACCAATGTTAATTTTCTCTTAACTAAGAAAAGTTAAAAGTTAAAAGTAATAACCTAGTTGAGGAGTTTGGTCTCCTGTACACACTTTTATTTGAGATGACATAAGAGAGCAGTAACTTCATCTTTTACATGATAGAGATGCGACCCACTTATGGGAACCATGTGAGGCCCACCTCGACGTGAGACATGGCTACTATCTTCTCAATATAAAATTATTTTTCTCTCACTCTCTCTATGTATGTATAGGCCCCGTTTACTTCACCAATTCGAGTTTAGAATTTGAGTTTTGCTATAGTAAAAAATTTTGAGAAACAGTCACATTTAACTTTTTTGCTATAGTAAAAATTCTTACATAAAATCACATATTAACTCGAATTATAAACTCGAATAAGCGAAGTAAACGGACCATAGTCTTTTTGATCCTCAAGTCAAGGTCAACATGAATAGGAAGGGTTTGTAATCGTGGATTTTCATAAATGACTCACAACTCTTATTCATTTTTGTTGGCAATGATTTTGGTAATGCAAAAGATTTACTCGGTCATATCATATAATTGCAATTGGAATAGACAATTCATCCAAGCGTGATGCCAAAAGCCAAGGTCCATCCAATCTCGGTTATTAAAGCGGACACCCACATTAAACAAGAATGAAAAATCACACGAAAATTGAAAGCAGCCCCGCCAAAGCCAGCTAAGGATCGTAATATCTATGTGGGACCCACGGGTATCTATGACAAAGTCATGTGGAGCCAGTCCAATGTATGAACCGTCTCTTTTTTTGTGTGAATTTGTGCACTACCCAAGTGCAACTTGATTGTCGCTTCTTGATTTTTAATTGTTTGCACGTTGTGTATGTTGCATATTCCTTTCTCAACAAACCTACATCACGTGGAGTGTTACACAACGCACATGTGTATAGAGGAATGGTACGTGCAGTGGCGAGTGTATAATCCATTCTCTGAATTTTTATAGATACCACAGTAAAACTTACATCATATATAGAGGAATGGTACGTGCAGTCGCGAGTGTATAATCCATACTCTGAATTTTTATAGATACCACAGTAAAACTTACATCGTATATAGAGGAATGGTACGTGCAGTCGCGAGTGTATAATCCATACTCTCAATTTTTATAGATACCGCAGTAAAACTTACATCGTATATAGAGGAATAGTACGTGCAGTCACAAGTGTATAATCCTTACTCTGAATTTTTATAGATACCGCAGTAAAACTTTCACGCATTCATATCGTACATTTGTGAGGAGAGTGCATGTAGAATTTTTCGTTAAATATTTATTTAAGAGGGTGCATGTTGGAATATCTTATCTGCAAGTACTTGGCATGATATGGAATCAACATTATTGGTTGGTTTTTTCCCCCTTAACTAGGCTATAGTGGTTGACCAGATTGGGTTGCCGTATTAAATTGAATGTCCCTAAAGGATCACTAGCTAGATTTCTCTTTTTTGAACTCACACTAATTAAACCACCTGCATTTTTCTAAAGTACGAGAACATCCTTGAAGTTTGTGGCCAGTTCTGATATATCTACCTAGTCTAGCTTCACTATTGACTGATTCTCTGTCCTAAATTAAGGATCCAATTGAAATAAAATCTAGATTGTTTTTAAAAAATATATATATATGTAGTTTAAGATGTATATTTATTTTTAAGAAAATGCTAAATAATTCATAACAAATAAAATCAAAGCCAAGCTAGCGGATCAGTAATTAATAATTGTGGGGTAGCTACAGGAAACATGATAGCAAAACCCAGATTCAGATCACCTATCTTATTTTTGACATTTCAAATGGTATTTAACTAATTACATTTTTCGGTATTATTTAATGGACTCAAATACTAAAATATAATAGTAAATAACATGGTATGATATGGTTGGTTAAATATTTTTTTGAACACCAAAATTGGACCCATAATCTAATTATTAGTTCAGCATCTTTTAAATTTCCTTCTTTTTATTTAATTAATTAATATTTATCGGTTAGTTAATTAGTTTCTGAAGTCTGATCTTGACGCCGGATCTGCTATAAAGAAACTTGGACTTGGAGTACCTTCCCGGGACTATTTGAGTGGATTTTGGGAAAGTAGAAAAGTTGCCTTCTATCATGTAACCGTAAAGTGAAAATGAAAATTAAGCTAATTAAGTAAAATAAGAAAAATATTCAAGCAAAAAAAAGTAAAATAAGAAAAATAAAACTCTGGCGTACAGAACATTCTAATTGGATTATCGAGCACAAAAAACCTTCACGTCTGTATATATAATTTCTATTATATGTATATTTAATACACATATTTATATCTGTGCGTGTAGTGTTTGAAAGAATTATTTATTTATTTATTTATTTTCATTATTATTATTATTATTTTAATGACAGGGAAAACAATAATCACGAGTGTAATGGCTGATACAAGCACGGCAAAGAAATTTACATACGTGCATGTATATATATTTATTTATTTATTTATGTATCTAATGTATATGTACGTATATGTATATGTATATATCCTTTATCAGGTTTTGGTTGAAACTAAATTGATTATATGGCCGCTTTATTTGTTGGAAAGAAATGAGAGGCAAAGTCATGGAATTTTTTTTTTTTTTTTTTTTTTGGTTTTTTTTATTTGTTTTTTTTTTTTTTTTTCTCAAGTAAAGTTCATTGAAGAATAGTGGGCACACGTACGTTAATTGGGTAAACGCGGGTGAAGTGACGTTTAACAACGACAACACCTTCTTAAGACGCCATGCAAGCTTGCAAGTTACTTTTATTAGAGAATTAACTACAACAGATTTTCTCTATATTTTAAATTCTTGTAATTAGTTGTAATATCTTTGTAATTAGTTGTAATATAGATAAAATCTGTTGTAGTTAATTCTTTAATAACTTTCACATATATTGTTGAAAGCAACTTTTGATTATTTTATACATTCCTTTAAAAAAAGCTACCTAGAAAAAGTGGTGATCTTTAACACAGTTTGACGTACCGATCAAGACGATTTCCTCCAAAGAAAAAAAAAAGAATAAGTACCAATATTATTCATAAAACACGTGTGTAATTCGTTCGCACATCACTTTTGTACGTGTGAAACGTATAAGTAACAGAAGGGATAAAAAAAATAAAATAAAAAATAAAAAAACAGACAAAAAAACAAAAGAATTGTGAAAATTAAATCCAGGTATATAAATAGGTACACCGTAAACAGATGATGCTTACTTGGGTTCGTCAAAAAGAATAATCGAGAAACAAGTGAAAATATGCTATCCCATTTGCAGCAAAAAAAAAAAAAAAAAAAAAAAAAAAAAAAAAAAAAAGAAACCCCCAAATGCTGAAATGCCCATACAGATTCATTCAAGCTATCCCATATTACGTAAATATGTCTCTTTCTTCATTAAATTGGAAAAAATGCAAAAATTTTCCATGGACTTGGTCACTAATTATCAACCTGCCTTATACCCTTTGTTTCCATCCAAAAAATGAATGTGAAATATCACGTGCAGTCACGTGCTCGATGTTATTTTTTGGACGGAAAAAGGGTTTAAAAAAAAGAGTAACGTTTTTCATTTTTATCAAGTTCAGAATAAATATTTGACAATGAAAGTTGAGACATGAGAGTTAGAAGAGGAGACTAACTCGATCTCTCTTCATGAAAGTTGGAAACAAATTTGGAGAGGCACAAGTTATATATTAATCATCTAAAGCAAATTGGATCCTGCGCTCCCAAGCAAAAATCGAGAAGCCACTCTATTCAAGAAAAGCTGAGAATGAATTTTGCTCCTAGTGAAATATATTCATGAAAATTCAGATAAAAGTACCTCCTTATGACCATCATACTACTATAAAAATTCACTTTTTAAATCGGTTTAAAAAAAAAAAAAAAAAACGGACGTTAAATATAAGAAAAAACACGGAGTTGAGATACGCTATGATTCAGGTTTCAAATTTTGATATTTTTGTAGTCGGCTTATTAATGCGCATTGTCAATAAATACTCATAGTGAAGTGTCATTTTTTTTTTGTTTTTCTTTTTCATAATTACACAATTTATTTTTTTGTATTAACTGTCTTCTGCTTGGAACTTTTTTGTTTTTGGACGTAGGCTTCAAACCCGAACCACATTAATTAAGATTTTGCGTCTGTATATATATGTGATATTATTTTATATATGTGTTTGATACATTTTTCCGCTAAATTAATTGTATTTGGACGTTGTTACATCGACAAGTCATTCTCAGGGCTTAGATAGATATATAAGTCATTAATTCAACAAATGAAATGCCAATTTGGTCGTATGTAGATATATACAAAACAACCTAACTAACCTATATATAAGACGTGACTAATAAGAAGTTGAATACTTAATTTCACGTGAATGCTAAGAAAAGATTAATGGAAGTGTAGCCACCTGCTGGGAAATTTTTAGAATGAGGATTGTGACATTCCCCTAAATGGTGGCTAAATCGTCAAGTTCATGAATTATACTTGAATCGTCTACATTCTGAACAGTAATTAGAAGTTTATTAATCATTTCATTAATTTAAATATTTGAGAGAGGAATCGTCGTCACAGGAAGCCATTAGAGGAGTTAGAGAAAGAGAAGACGTTAGGGTTAGGATGGAACGACGACGTTAGGGACGAGACGCCGTCTAATCTAAAACTTGACGCTGAGCCTGAGACAAGGAAGTTTAACAGAACCATAGTACCGTGAAAGGGAGAACTACACATATATATAGGGTGTGGTTCAATGGTTACTCCAATATTTACCCGTTGTTTTAACTGTAAGATATTAATCTTATAGTTGTAATAAATTGAATAGTTGACTAAAAAAATTTATTGTAATTAATGAAATTGAATTTTTATCACGTCGCATTGTAAAATTGTTATATTTAATGAGTGACTATCGATGGAGAAGTAATCATTGAAAACTCATCCATATATATGTGTATATGTATATATATTTTCTATCTATGCATATGCACTATTGGTAATTGACTAGAATTCCGTTTAGAACTACCCCATGGAATATTAGCTAAGTAAAGCTGATTAAAGTGTTTTATATTTGGTATATTTTCCAAGAAAAGATAGAAAAATGAAAGAGTAGGATTTTTTTTTTTAATTTAGGAAGTTAGATTTTGATTGAAGCTGTAATTAGAATTGTTAGGATATTCTAACTATCAATAACAATATATACAATGTTATGACTTGTAGCAGATATTCATGTAAAACCAAGTTTTCTATTTTTTATTTTTTAATATAAATATTTTGCCTTTCTTTTTATATATATATATATATATATATAAATAAAGGATTTACGAAGTGGAAAATTTCAACAAAATCACTTTTTGATTTTAATCTCAATACATTCTTAAAATAGGATTCGCAACCGAATCAGCCTTGGAAGGAAAGGAATCAACCAATCAAACTAGAGGAATCAAGAACGAAGGAAGTCAATGGTCAACTTGGACAACAAAATTTTGCTACCGAAATTTTGGGATCCTAAATCTCACACTTTTTGCTACCAAAAAGTCTTTTGCTATTGAAATTTTTGGTCTCCGAATATCATACATTTTGCTACCAAATACATTTTTTTACTAAAAATATTTTGAAAGCAAAAACTATTTACTACTAAAATTTTAGTAACTAATACTTTCTGCTACTAAAATTTTTTGGTAACAAAACCATTTTGCTACCAAAAGCAGGGCTTTTGGTTACCAAATTTTTTGAAACAAAAAATTCAAATTCTTGTAGTGAGTGGTGAACTGGAGCATAGAAAGCAAAAGGAGAGATGTGAAAAGGAGAAATAATTGAAGGTATTTTTTTATTCTTTTTAAATGATATTGAAAGCCTAATGTATTAAATTATCTATTTACTGCGTACCTCTACTAAAAAAATTATAAAATTATATTATCACCATATTAGATGTGTTACTTCACTCATTCTCCCTAATTAAAATAGATATAATAGCACTACAAACGCCAAAAAATTAAGCAATTGATGGAGGTGCATAGATTCCCTTTTAAACACTGAACGAAGTGAATAAAAGTACTTCCCACCAATGTGGGATATGCAACACTTTTCTTTTTACTGATTGGAAAAGAATCATGACCTCTGACTCCAAACGATTAACAAACATGATTTGGAGGTGCTGCATTAATATAAACTTAACAAAATGTGAGAAAATTCTTATATATAAAGAGCAATAACCACAGCAATACTTTCCTAAACAAAAGATATATTGATGATTAGCTGCAGGTATAACCTAGTATGTATTCGCACTCCTATCTTTAATTTTGAGTTCGAGAGTTTGAATCCGGTCCCCAATCTAGTTTGAAAAAATGATAATAAAATGTGTGAAGACTAATTAAGTTCAATGTTCATTAACATGTATTTTAATCCCAAACTCCAATCTTTGTCGATACATATCTGAATGCGTGGAATAACTGAAGTAAATTAGAGATTTTTAGACCGCAAGTGCACTGTGCACGGTATGATATATTCTTCACCTCTACTCTTCATATAATCATATTTGAGAACTTAATTTAAAGAATTCACAAAATAATTAAAATAGATCATTACTAGCTTCTCCGATTTTCTACACAAAAGCAGATAATTAATTAAAGATAGAGATATATTTTAGGGTCAATTTGTAGCTACTGGATGCCCAGACGTAATTGAGATTATCTAATAATTCTTACACTGGTCGGTCCACGGATTTTTATCCTACGTAAAATATCATAATGCAAACACGTTACATATATATATATATATATATATATACACCTCTACGGAGTAATGGTAAGGCATAATTTTAGGATGAGTTGTAAATTCAGATATCCAACATGGGCTCCCACTTAAAGAGGCCTGCACAAGGAACCGGCTTGAGTGTCTCCTTATTCTCTTTTTTTTTCTCTCTCTTTTTTTTTCCTTAGATTGTATTGAGCTTCTTGATTTTTGCTTGGAATAGTTTAATCCAGAATATTGAAAAATGTCGACCTTCTTAATGTTAATATGAGTTGGTTATTTAAAATTAGATGACATTTTGTATGTGATATGATACAATACAATTTGAGAGACTGGGACACAAGAACCGGTTCCCTCGTAAAGACTTATATTGTCTTAATCAAATAGGAAAGAAGACAAATACCCTTAAAGTGTATGGATTTAGATTTTCACCATTTATTATTGATTAATACCTTTTTTAGTCAAATAACTATATTAGTTAAAATGGTATTAATAAAAAATAATGGATAAAAATTTAGACTAATACACTTTAAAAGTAAGTTCAACAATTTTCTCAAGAAATAAGTAAGGCTTCTTTGTATGAGCACCCTCTTAACTTCGCATGTTTGGCAAATTAGTCCCTCAACTTTTGATCTTGACAATTTATTCCTTAAACTTTAAAATACGTTGCAATGTTGGTTAAATTGAAAACGAAGTTAGATGTTTGGACGGTTTCTTTCTCATGAACGTTTAGTGAGGCTAATTCTAGTCATTTTATATCGAATTGGTCATCGTATGCACAACATGAGTGTTTTTTTTTCCTTGAAATCGAGGGTTAACCGTTTTGGAGGGAAAATTGGGGGTTCCCCAATTGCAAAAAAGTTTTTCACTCATGATGTTATTGGGACCAATTTGATGCAAAAAGATCAAAATTAGTCTCACTAAATATTCAGGTAGAAGAAGCTGTTTAAAATTTTAACTTAGTTTTCAATTTGGGCAAACAATGTAACGAATTTTAAAGTTTAGCAGAAAATTATCAAGAATAAAAAGTAAGAGACTAATTTATTAAAGGGAGAAAGAGGAAAAATAGGTCGAGACTTGAGATGAATTAAAATTAATAGGCCAATAGTTTACATAAGTTAATAAATAGGTCAAATTACTGTTTTTGTCCATAACTTGTCTAGTTATGAACTATAACTTGACAAGTTATTGTCCATAATTCACGGTTTTTGTCCATAACTTGACAAGTTAGTCCATAACTTATCTGGTTATGAACCATAACTTGACAAGTTAGTCCATAACTTATCTGGTTATGAACCATAACTTAACAAATTATGACCTATTAATTTTTATAACTAAAAATTGACCTATATACTTTTTTAAGCTTTTCAGCCTATTTTCTACTATTTCCGTTTATTAAACTAGGAGTGTCAAGAAGTAATTACGTAGTCATTGGGCTGAAGCCTATTTTCTACTATTTCCATTTATTAAACTAGGAGTGTCAAGAAGTAATTACGTAGTCATTGGGCTGAAGCCCAGTCACTGCTTCCACGGTGCTCATGGCTCAGAACGACTGGATGAGCTGTAGTGGGCCACGTTTTGGGCTAAAAGCACTACTGTCACTAGTAAATATATTGTTTGCCGTACAAGCAAAAAAACTATATTGTTTGCTGCGTTAAGAATCTGCAAACAGTCTTGTATTATTGCAGAATGGTTCCAGAAAAATCGTAGCTGGATCTTACATTGACTTGTCATTTGCCTCAAAATTTAATTCTTCTGCAAATTACTAAGCTCTGCACAATGGCTCAGCAAGTCTACCGGATTATGCCTCTCAATTTCACGTTCTATTCTTCAAGGATTTTTGTTTTTTGTTGTTGTTGTTATATGGTTTCGGTGAAAATTATTGTAGCTCAATTTCGGTCACTAGATCATGGGATAAAAAAAAATGTTCTCAGTTGTTAAAAAGGAAAATTACTAACTTTTAGGTTTTTAATTTAAGCACTTCAAATCGGAGTTTTCATCATCTGATGTAAAAATTAGACTAAAATAGAATTTACAGTAACTTCTTTCATTTGTTTTACTTGTTCCTTTTCAAATTAATTCTCTTTTATTATCTAACAGCTGAAATTAAACTGCATGATAAATTTAATGTATAGGATATTAACTTATATCAATTATTTTACTTAACCTTTTTTTCCCCTTGTAATTATTCTATTAAAGATTTTTATGACGCAACCGCAAAAAGCTCCTTATTCGAAAGCGCTAGAATGTCAAAGCAATGTAGGTAATAATTATTGACATTCTGTTAAAAGTCAAAGTTACGCCTTGTAAATTGTAATTTTCTCATAGGAAGAAAAAAAAAGAGGACTTTTAGATTATTTTGTTGTTATAAGTTTTATGAATCTTGAAGGCGGGACAAGATGAAGATGAACTAGCAAACTACCTAGTTGCATGATTAGCAAAAAACTAACTAGTTGCATGTTAAACATTTATTGGACTCATCTAGTCAATCTAGGAAACTGATGAGCCAATAATCAATTGTGCAATATCAAATTCTAGTTATTATTAGCCAATAATTCTGATCCCAATTTTCAGTTAGCTTTACCACGTAATCATTGTACTCTAGTTCTGATCACTACTGTAGGACTGAATAGGATCACACATATACCAGTAACCAATTGCAACCATAACACCTGTTTTGACTAGCCAAACATAACACCTGTTTATTAAAAGACTTATTAATGCAATTATATCATATATTTTTCTGAAAAAAGATAATGCTTTGGATATGACAAAAAACTGTCCTCTCTGTCTTAGCTCATCAAAGGCCATAAATAATTGCATGATGCATGAAAAATCACTAGGAAAAAAAAAAATCACAAGACCAAAGTGCACCCTCCCTCCCTCTCTCTCTCTCTCTCTCTCTCTCTCTCTCTCTCTCTCTCTCTCTCTCTCTCTCTCTCTCTCTCTCTCTCTCTCTCTCTCTCTCTCTCTCTCTCTCTCTCTCTCTCTCTCTCTCTCTCTCTCTCTCTCTCTCTCTCTCTCTCTCTCTCTCTCTCTCTCTCTCTCTCTCTCTCTCTCTCTCTCTCTCTCTCTCTCTCTCTCTCTCTCTCTCTCTCTCTCTCTCTCTCTCTCTCTCTCTTTCTTTCTCTCTCCTCAAGGTCAGGTTACATTCTTGAGAGGGACATTTGAGAGAAGCCAATACTGGCCATCCTTTTCACTCATAGTAAGGCATAGTGGAATTTCTGCCCCATCTTTTAGCAAAGTGAGTGCCAATATGCCTCCAAGTCTTAAAGGGTTGTGGCATCCACCTCTTTTGTCCCCTCCCCACACATCAAAACCAAAGAGTTTTATAGTTTCTTTTAGAAAATGGGAATAGTAAATGCCTTAAAACATGGATTTTGTATGGACCTTCTGCTCTTCCAATTGGAGATAGTGAAGACAAAACAAAGAAACAAAACTCCTTGGGTTTCTGTTTCTTCAATCAAGTTTATTTGAAGTAGCATGTGGGAATAATTAGGGTGCTATTAATCAATTGGGGCAATTTGGATGATATATACCCTTCTAAATTTTTGGAAAAACATCCAAAACACTCCTTATTTGCACCTACATACCACTTTTATCGTTCTTATTATGCAAATCCCACAATATCTATTCGTTTATTAAACTGTACTCAAAATACTCTAAGAAACAACTAAATTTTCTAGAATATCAAGATTATTCTTCCTAAATTTTTTTAAATGTTGTATTTTGAGTATTTTCCCAAAATTCTCAATCCCTAGCTATTAAAATTAAGGTGGCCGGATTGCTCCGAAATCTATTACTGTAATTGTTTTTTGGTGAGTAAAATGTGTGAGAATAGCAATTAATTGTTGCTATACCCTTCTCAAAAATAGGTTAGTAGCTATCTCCACTGTAAGGTATGTTTTTTACGCAAGTGTTTCAGAGTGTGTTATAACACTTTCTGTAACACTGAAAATTAACTATAACGATTATGTGCATACACATCAAAGTAATCAAGCAGAAAATAATAATGCAGAAACATAAAGAACACTAGGAATCCGTATCGCAGTTCGGTGCGCATACCTACATCTGCAAAGCCGTGTCCAGACAGTGAACAATCCACTAAGTCTCAAGATTACAAACACAATTGGACTTATACACCCAAAGACTCCCTCCTTGATGTTGTCGCTGCCGTGTCGAATCTCCATAATGGCCTCATTCAGCGAGCACCACTCGTTTTTAAACTGCATGGCAAAAAAATTTTTGCTGACAGCACGCTTTCTCTCAAAAGCTTCTAATCCTTCTCCCGAAAGACGATCTTAATGAACACTCTTGAAGGTTCAAGAATGCACAGACTTTTTTTGAATATTTCACTGTAAAACCATGGTTAAAAGTGAGCTGAAACAAAACTTTAATATAAGGTTTCAATCTTTCACATTATCACCCATATTTTCATCCTCGATTTTCTACAAAAGAATTTTTGTGATTTTCTCTCAACAATCTTATACCTTATATCACAACATTGAATCTGGTCTCAAATACCAATTAGGTTTATATTCTCTTTTCCAATTTTGATGGTCAATCAAATTCCAACTCACAGATTGATATGATTTCTACCACGCCAATTAAGGATTCTCTCATGCAAGGTAGGTCTCCAATAATCAACCCATTAAGACAATCAATCTAACATTCTTTCCTCAAATAACTCTCTCATCAAATGAACATTTGTCTCTATGATTGCTCCAAATCTCCCAAATCTTTCCTTGACCAATTATGCTTTGTTTTTTTTTTTTTTTCTTCAAAACATTCCATATATGAAAAATTAATCAGATAAAATATCTTCATAATCAGTCTAAAACCATCACTAATCAAAAGTACTTGTTTTTAAATTTTTACAACTCATTGTCAAAACATTGCCAACTAATAAAAGTCCTAACACCCATAATATGTGACCTAAAGGAGTACACGCTTAGAATTGTCTATATTAATTGATTCGTACCTATTTGCATCGAGACAAAATGTATCACCTCAACCTTATCGTAAGTTAATGGATATTAAATCGGTAGTATGAAAATAGTATAATCAAACTCTTTTTTGATAGTACAAGAACTTAAGCCCTACTATTTACCAAACCACGTAGCTCTAAGTCCAACGCCATTAGGCTACCCCACCTTGTTGCTAAAATCGATTGTTGCCACCTGGTGGTAAAATCTTTTGTTATTATTGTTGCATTATTCTAGTTTCCAATTTCTTTACTCGTGATTGTAAGCTTAATATAATAATCATGCATATTAAATCTTTAATAACCATACTCGTGGTTTTTGACCGACGTTTATTTAAATTAGTATAGTAGTGAGGCTTTACACATTAAAAAAAAAAAAAAAAAAAAAAAAAAAAAAAAAAAAAAAAAAATCCAGAATGCTTCCTCTGAGATAAATTTCGGGATTCTTATTAATTGGATAATTAATATTTGTCTAAGTTAAATACATTAAATGGAAAAATACCAACATGGGGATGTGGCAGCAACTATTTATCAAAAAGTCTTGTACTTCACAACATAACCAACATGTGCGGTTCATTAAACAATTTCCACGACTAAATTAACAGAGTGAAAGCAAATGCTACCCCCACCACATTACAGGCCAATATATTCCCTTTTAGAGGGCACCAGAGGGAGAAAAAAAAAATGGAAAATAATTTTTTTGTTGAGTTTCAACGAGAAATGATCATATCCAATGGTTTTGGAGTCATGATCAAGGGCGGAGGGAGATAAGGCCGAGAGGGCATTTTTTATTTTTTTGATCTTCACCCTATATATTTTCAAGTTTTTTCCCTATAATTTTCAAGTTTTTCTTCAAATATATCCATTCATTAACAAAAATTTCATAACATCACCACTAAATCTAATTTAAATATTTTTTTTCCTGCTTTTTGGTCCTTTTTATTGTTCTTTTTGAGCTTTTCATATTAAATCTTATAATTTTGGTCTACTCTAATTGAATTATTTTTTTTAATTTACTCTAGTTAAATTTTTTTTCAAATTTATCCCTTCTAATATATATTTTTCATATAATCTTTATATATATATATATCAAAAGTGAGTCTCACAAATAAAATAAAATAAAGTGGCCCTTTAAAATACACTTCCCAAATGTGTCTCTAATTGAGCATTTTTAAAAACAACCCTCTCAATTACTATTTTCACATAAATATTTTTTGTCTAATTTGCCCTTGTTGAAATAAATTTATCCCATATATATTTTTCATATAATCTTTATATATATATATATATATATCAAAAGTGAGTCTCACAAATAAAATAAAATAAAGTGGCCCTTTAAAATACACTTCCCAAATGTGTCTCTAATTGAGCATTTTTAAAAACAACCCTCTCAATTACTATTTTCACATAAATATTTTTTGTCTAATTTGCCCTTGTTGAAATAATGAACACTGTTTTTTGTTAAAATCTTTTTAGATTAAACTCTGTAAAATTTTAATTCACATTTCATAAAATTTAATAAACTAATAAATATGCAAGTATAAAACATGGTTCTAACTCGTTAACAGTATTAGGTGTTGATATTAATAGCATTTTTAACATTTTTAGTTTATACTCCCCTAAAATAAAATCCTAGCTCTGCCACTGATCATGACGATAGGCGTAAGGTATTTACTTTCACAGCTTCTGGTTGCTTCTTAAATGAATATAAAGTAAAAAATAAATTAATTAAAAATGCTAGTTTTCTTTAAAAAAAAAAATACTATTTGGTTTAATTAACATTCAAAGTCTTAACTATTTAATTTAATTAACAAAAGTGTTTAGATTAAATATAAAAATTTCCCATGAACTATACCTCTTGTAACACTTTGTTCCCTCAATTTTTGAAATTTAACATATTCCCCCTAAACAATAAAATGTTAACAAAATAGTCTCCTCTGTTAGGTTTTTTTAACGGAAATTAACATCTAATTTGTTATTTTGCGGTATTTTAGTAGCTCTAGGTTTAAAATTTTAGTTTGAATTTAAAACTAATTTAAATTTAAACTTTTAATTATGATACATCCATTATTGATTGAATGTAAGTTAAAAAATTTATAATCTTTTTTAGAAGAATAAAAAAATTTATGAAGTTGTTTTTGAATATTTAAGTTAGTTTAAATTCAAATTAAATTTTAAACCATAGAGTTACTAAAATACCCTCAAATACCAATTTAAATGTTAAGTTCAGTTAAAAACCTAACAAATAGGGCTTTTTTTTAACATTTCATTATTTAGGGGGAATAGAGGTTACATTTTAAAGATCAGATGGCAAATTGTTATAAGGGATATAATTTAGGGGAAATTTTTGTAATTAATCCAAAGTCTTTTGTTGTCATGTGGTTACATATTTAGTCTAATACTAAATTTACACTTTTATTTTCAAAGTTGAGTGCAACTCCACTTATGCTAGTCATTTCATGTTTTTAGTTAAAATGACTAATGATTTAGTTTTTTTTTTTTTTTTTTTTTGAAAATTTGTTTCCACTCCAACCATTACTAAATGGTTAGCCATTTTGGAGAATATCTTTGACACTAACTAAATATAGCTAGCATGAAAAGGTTAGCCATTTAATATTTTGTATTATTTATTCTTTCAATCGTAATAAATACAATGGTTCTTTTTTAAATTCAATATAATTAATTATATTTCAAATTCAATAAATATTAAAAATAATTTATATTTAGCTAAAATATAGAGATAGCTTTCTAGTCATTTTAGCTAAATTTTAACTAAAATTCAAAGAGCTCCTTTAGAGATGCTCTAAGACCAAGAATTTAATTATCTGCTTGGTCAATTAAAAAAATTAAAGAAAACCTAAGATAGATCATGAATACTGTGATAATATATCTCTTATTAATTATGTGGTCTAGATTTTTTGTTTATATATGGATAGAAAATGTCTTCAATCCCCCTCAACTTTTTCTTACTCATAATGTTATATATTTATTTATATCAAATTTAAAAATAGCCCCTCTAAAAAATTTAAAATTTTATTTCATTGCACTCAAAACTGAAAAATTTTACTTTGAGCTAGAGCTAAATAATGTATCTAAGTACTTAATAAGATTATTTCTTCTTTAATAATAGCTTGGATTATTTATTAATGTATGTTTATTTGCCTTTTTCTCTCATTTTCTTGTTCTTTTTTTTCACTAGTGTCCATATCCTCTTCTAAAAAACATAGCATACACCATAATATATTGTGATATGTCTATAACATTTAATTTCTTTTGTTCTCGTTTGTCATTCTATTTAATAGCATACTTGTTGTTATTGTTAGTGTTGATGGAGTATATTTTTTGTTTGAATATTGTTAATGATTGACCCTACAATCAAATGGAAAATTAAGTATTAATATTGTTAGGATGTGCTAAAGTTATCTATCCTAAGTTTTTCTACTTTTTATCTTAATATTGAATGAGAAATTAACGATTGAATGACAATTCACTTTTATATATTCAAATAAAAATATTCAATTACGTACCTGAATGATAAAGTTATTGTGCAACATTTTAAACATGAAAACATGTCAGGAATAATCATATTAACTAATAATTATTTATTTTTGGGTAAATATTTGTCGTATTTATTAGCCCCAACTAATATTTCTGACTTCATCATTGCGTGTAATACTTATTTTGATCAAGTGTAACACTCAAAAAATATAGTCCACCACAATTCTACATTTAAGTTGTTTTATTGTTACCATAATACACCAAAAAATTACAACCCTTTTAAAAAATGATTGTCGTATTATACGAGTTCCGGACTTAAAATGAGACCTATTGAGAAAATATTTTTTTAACCTGCAATATATTCGATATGTTTGGTAAGAAAATATTCCCAAAAGTGGACGTTCTTTGTAAATTTTCTTCGCCCCA
>NW_010363043.1:0-53587 GCF_000414095.1 Morus notabilis
GAATTCAGAATTATGATTCAGAATTATTTTCAGTTTACGTGTGTTTTTTATGAGAAAAAATATTATAAAAAATCACAAATCATAATTCAAATTATGATCCGAATCTACTAAACTAAACGCATACTTTAATCTCGTAGAAAATCTCTTTAACTTTAAATTTGAAAATAAGGGATAAATTATAATTAGAAAGTGTCGGTAGATAGCTTTGGAGACTACATTCTACTGTAGTTCTAGGAGTTCATATCATAATATGATGTTATTCTGTACGTTTGCTACTTGCGAGATTGAAGTTGCACAAAATTATAAAAACAAAGTCGTTATGCGGACATTAGGTAGAATAATAAAATCCGAATCTAATGTCGTTTCTATTTCTGCTTATATCACAAGCTGATATCCTTATGTAGCACAGAGACTTGCCTTTCAGTAAAAGTCGATTAAAAAGTGGACATTGTGATTTTTTTATTTTTATTATTATTATTATTACGTTAAGAATGGGAGACATGACGATCTAATAGCAATTACTTGTGTGAGATGCTTGAGCGAGACTAATTAACCTAAATTTTTAAAAAAATTTATCCTTTTTTTTTTTTGGTAGAAAAGCATTGCAATAAACACCTACCAACCAAATGGCAACTGTCGATCAAAGGTGAAGTCATTTCAACTTAAATGATTTAGAATCAATCTTACCATCTTCCAGCAAATAAAATTCTACCTTCATCCAAAACTTTAGTGGATATTCCTTTCCAATTAAAAAAAAAAGAGAGAGAACGCCTTTTAAGGATATGAGGAAAATGTGTAATTAATCCACCAACCGAAAAAAAGATCTCACTCCCTCCCTCTCATTTTAAAACAGTGAAGTTTCTCTCTGGATTGAAAAAAATAAATTATCAATAATTTTTTATTTTTTAGTCATTAAATATATATTAAAAATTATAAATTATGTATATTTTTTTAATTTAATGTGATTTTAATCAAATTTAACAGTCAAAAATCCGTCCTTCCGATAAGCCAGCTTATCAAAGAAGATCTCTTAAAACACTACGTTTTTTTTTTTTTTTTTTTGGAAAAAGAAAACTTTGGGAAGTATATAATTGTTTTTCATTTTTATTTTTAACTTTCTTTTTTTGCTTTAATATAACTCATGAAGAATGTTATTAAGTACGGTTGTGTTGAGCAATGTCTATTAATAAAAAATGAGTCTCGTAATATGAGACCTATAAGTGGGATCTACTTTATATAAATGATGATGCTTAATACTTATAGTGTCTTAAAGTATTTTTCTTAACCCATAGCGGTGCACAATTAGTTTTATTTGGACCTTACTCTGGATCTTTTGTTGCATTATTAGGAACGGGGTAAAATAAAGTTGCTATAAGAGTTGCTGTCATGAGTCATTTTGTTGCTGGTACCAAGTCTCTAATTAGAGGTCAACGCCTCTCTCATCACGTAACGTTACAGGTTTACATTTTACAGCCTCTCTAGTAGTTAAATACAATTATGAGTAACTTCTTTATGTTTATGCATTGCAATAATTACAGGCAAAACATGATCATTAAGTTTAGACCAAGTGTAGGTGGGGCTCCGAACTAGGAGGTCATCCACACAGCTAGCTGGAGGAAAATCTACGTGGGTTCTCACTCTTCAGCTTTTTTCCATCATAAACCAGAAAATCTACCGCAGAATCTGTCATTTTTTTAGTTTTGATCGATTTTTATATTTAGTTTATGGATTCAAATTATGTGATTAGAATTATTTTTTATGAGAAAAAATACTATAACGAATCACGAACCATAATTCGAATCAGATAACGAATCTAAGTACTAAACGGACTCTTAATCTATGAGTGTTAATATTAAAATTTTATAGTGTGCTACACATAATTACTTAAATAAAAAATTAAACCGTTAAAAAATTAATTAAGCGGATAAAATAGCAATTCATAACAGTAGTTAAAAAAGACACATTCCTACCATAAAAACTCCTCATAAATAACTGGTTAATATTTAATTAGTAAATATAGATGTTAAGCTAATGATTAATAATAATTCGTTAAATATCCATTTTCAAAAAATAATTCGTTAAATAGCAGGACATATTTCAATTAGCCCGAACGGTTGTGATCTCATGTAGGTCGCATCACCCAATAGTATGGCTCTACTATAGGGACGGTTGATGAGTTCCAATAAAGGGCTTTGCTTTCTGCAGCTGCGATTGAAAATGCAAAGAAATTGAGACACTTTCTGAATCTTCAGAGAGTAGGCTAATCTCATGACTTTGACTAAAATGATGAAACAGCTGTTTTTTTTTTTTTTGTTCAAGTTTAGGAGAAAAATATTTTGCAATGATAAGATCAGATTAAAGGAAAAGAGAACCAAAAAAAAAAAAAATGAAAAAGTTAAGAGTATTGCTTTGAAGGAGTTCCGAAAACAGTGACGTCCTTTGTTCAGTTTTGCTTGAGTTTTCATGGTGTACTTTGTTGGCGTGCGCTGTAAACCACTATATACCACCAAAAGAAAAACACCCTCTATCGCAAATATTTTTGCTTCTGTTCTAGCAAAGCTTTTAATCACTTTCTCTCTCTCCATTCCTCACGCTTTTTTCATTCTCTCTAGCTAGCTTCATTTCTTGGAGAAATAACCTATAAAGATTAAAGAGTAATAACAAGGAAGAAAAACGAAAAGGAAAGAGAAAAGAAAGCAACGCTTCGTTGCAGATGAAGAGGCTCTGTGAACTACACGTACAGTACACTATGCCGCTTTTTCCATGTATTGACACGAAAAGAAAAGTTTTTTTTCTTTTTTTTTTTCTTCTTTTCTTCTGAGGAAATTTAAGGAAATAATATATATATATATATATATCATATATGTATACAAAGTTTCTGATATTATCTGCCGTAATCGATGCTGGACTGTTGCAACATTTATGGTTGAGTGTAAGTGTACAAAGTCCCTCTTTCGTTTTACAAAAAGACCAACTGAGTTGTCCCAGCTTGATGATCTGTTCTCTCTTGGGCAAGTAAATTACGCTGGAAAAAGTGTATACTTCCAAAATATACCAGATCGTAAATACAGTTAATCCCTGGTGATCAGAAAATATAAGAATAAACCCCGAAAACCGATATCAGAATATATGTGTGTGTGTATATATGTGTATATATATATCAACAGTATATTGAGCTAATTCTCCGTGCACGTGCATGCCGAAATCGTCTTTAAATTTTGGCAGTTTCCTCAAAACTGCTAACGTTGAATATTGGACTAAGCGACTAGTAGTACTCTAGTCATCAGTAATGTGTAATTCCTATACGGACAGCTGGTAAGAGAGGAATTAAGGTAATTAATATGACTTGTAACGATTTAGATGTTCAATAAGAAGTATAACTGAATTGTTAGAGCTAATCAACAAGTGACAATTGACAGGCGTGTCTATTATGAAGTTGTTCTTGTTTTCTCGGCGTGGGCTTCTCACGTAGCCCATAATATAAGTGGTAACTAGATGATGCATGGTACTGTGCATCTAGTATTATCACAATGTTGAACCTGTGGCTTGTGTCAGATATGGCAGCAAAATTCGACTTATTATTGTTTTTTTTTTTTTTTAAAGATGGATCACTCTTAAATCTGCAATAATGATTTCGTTGATTTGAGATTTTGTCGTGGGGCATGGTGTGATAAGACTCTCACCTACCTCTCTAAATTTTCATGTGAAATTGATCACCGACGTGGTAAATCTGATTAGTCGTACATTTTCAATTTTGAAAATTCCAAATTAAATTAAATTAATTGACAGCTCAATTTCTATTAAGAAAATTCTTCTCCTTACTTTAGAAACATTAGTTTTATAAATTCTTTTTTACTTGCTCGCGATGTATATTTTTGGTGATATATCTACTATTTAAACACATATACAATTTTTTTTTTACAATAATTCGGGTTATGTACATCTATTATCTATACAGTATACAATATATCATACCATGTTGGCATGTTCTTATATACTCTGTCCATCATCACTGCATCAGACGTTATTTTCATGTCTTGGGGTATGTGTAAGGTGCTCCCGCCTGCGCCAATTCACCCACTTTTTTTTTTTTTTTTAGCTAGAAGCCAATTCATTATTCACCCACTCTCTGAAGCAAAAAAAGTGACTAATCCAGAAGGAAAAAAAAAGGAAAAAAAAAAGGAAAAAGGAAAAATGGAGGGAAAAGAAATAGAAGATTGTCAATCGTCAAGGTCCTTACCAAAACAAAGGAAAAAAAGAATAAAAAAAAGTAAATAATACCAAAATAACACCGAAACTATCTTTTCCGGTGCAATTATTTTCACCTCTCTTACTCTCTGCAACCTATAAACACCCTTTATTCCCGTCTCATTATATAAAGATGATCATGGTCCTTGATCCCACGGCGGAGAATATTCAGCGACTCTTTTTTGGTCTGCACAGCATAGTAAATTATCGAGTGGGACCCAAAGATAGGATGTCCTTGCAGGGAGAGGTACAAACGTCACGTGTCGACTTATTGTGCTGCATGACCCATGATTCACGTTTTGGTGGTCTTACTCCTAAGGCCAATTAGCCCCCAATAAAACAAAACCTTCACACACACACACACACACACACTCTCAGGAAAAGGGAGAAAACCCCACAAAATAAAAACACATTCTTTGAACCTTTGGGTTCTGGTCAGTCCCCTCCCACTCCCACTCTTTCATTTCAGAGAGAGAGAGAGAGAGAGAGAGAGAGAGAGAGGGAGAGATGCCTAAGCTCTCTTTCATCTTCTTCGTCTTCTTAGGCCTATAATGAACTCATGCCAAAACCTCTTCTTCTCAGAAGAAGATGGCTCGTCATCACCAGCAAGACTCAAACTTGGACGCAGCTCTTTACTGCTCAGAAGAAGTGATGAGATTAGCGGACTTTTCCCAAGAAGATCAGGAATATATAGTAGAGGAGATCAGTTATCATAGCTTTAATAATTCATTACACAAACCAAATCCATCTCCAATAATCTTGCTAGAGCAAGACCTTGTCTGGGATGACGAAGAGCTAATCTCTCTGCTCTCTAAAGAGAAGAAAATGATGAACCAAATGTGTGATTATAATATTAAACTTCAAACTAACCCACCTCTCGCCGAGGCTCGCAAAGAAGCCATTGATTGGATGCTTAAAGTCATTGCCCACTACTCTTTCACCGCTCTCACTGCGGTTCTCGCCGTTAATTATCTGGACAGGTTTCTCCTCAGCTTCGAGTTTCAGAGAGAGAAGCCATGGATGACCCACCTCGCTTCTGTGGCTTGTCTCTCTCTTGCTGCCAAAGTGGAAGAGACCGAAGTGCCTCTTCTCTTAGACTTCCAAGTAAGTTCTTCATTATAATTCGTATGAACCTTTTTCTGGATCTGCCTAAAAGTCTTTGAAAATTAATTGAAAAAGAAAAAAATGAATCGTTTTTTGTGTGGTTAGGTGGAAGAGAGTAAGTTCATGTTTGAAGCGAAAACGATTAAGAGAATGGAGCTCCTGGTGCTCTCAACACTCGAATGGAAGATGAACCCAGTTACTCCAATTTCGTTTCTTGATTATATCATTAAGAGGCTTGGCTTAAAAGACCATCTCTGTTGGGAAATTCTCAAGAGATGTGAGAACATTATTCTCTTTCTCATATCAGGTGAGATTTGAGAAGATATTGGAGATTAATTTTTTTGAATATTAATCATAATTATGAACTTATCTCATTCCTGTTCTCAACCATTACACTTTACAATATTGTGCAGATTCAAGATTCATGTCTTTCCTTCCATCTATAGTGGCTACAGCTACAATGTTGCATGTTGTGGATAGCATAGAGCCCTGCCTTCAAGTCGAGTTCCAAAACCAACTTCTGGGTATTCTCGGAATCGACAAGGTCAATATCATTTTGCCACTTTAAATTGTAGTTAATTTTAATCTCCAAGTTTCAATCTTTTTGCCAATTTTTTTCTGATTCGAGACCTGGTTCCTGAAACAGGACAAGGCAGAGGATTGTTGTAAGCTCATCTCGGAATTGGCATCCGCGAACGTTGGCCAATCCAAGAAGCGCAAGTTTGGTGTCGTCGTCGTACCAGGCAGCCCAAACGGCGTCATGGACGTGTCGTTTAGCTCCGACAGCTCGAACGACTCGTGGGCCGTGGCGTCGTCGGTTTCGTCGTCGCCGGAACCTCTGTCCAAGAAGATGAGGGCCCACACAACGAGTGCAGATTTCATCACCATTCCTCGCTAGCTACAACTAGCTTTAGCTCCACTTTCTCCTTTTCCTATGAACCCAACCGGGTTTTTTTTTTCCCTTAATTTTATTTTATTCTTAATAAATATATCATATATTGTATAAGAGTTTTATGTCTTTAGTCAGATTGCCTACCATCTCTGCATTTTTCCAACCTAATTATATGTAATTCGGAGGATCGTATTGGGTTTGGAAAATTGAGAGCAAGAGATGGTTTGCATATCTCTCTTTCTGATCTGACTCTCCGTATAGTACCTTTTCTTACCTGAAAAATACAAAAAGATTTAAAAAATGAAGCCATAATATTTATTTCATCTAGCTTATAATGCCAAGGCAGGGGATAATGATCAAAGGTTTCTTTGCCTATCATTATATATTTATGAGAAAGCATGCAATTTGACATGGCAAACAGTGGCACAGAATCGTACTTTATTTGAAATTCTTTTAGTAAAAGAATCCGCTTTGGTGATACACTTGTTAAATGTAATAATAATAAATATAGATATCCTTTTTTTAAGGATTATTTTCATAAATATTCTTAAATTATATACCTTATTTTAAAATGTCTCTTAAATTTTTAAAATGGCACCTCTTAATCTATAAAAAATAGATAAAATAGCTCCTTCCGTCCACTTTTGGTGGCATACTATTAAACGTGAATTGTTAAACTCTAATTAAATCTATATGTTTAGATATTAAAAAACTGATAAAAAATTATTTTTAGAAAACCTTAAAATCAATTGTCACACACAATCAACCCACCCAAAAACAGCTGCCCTTTGGCCGTACTTTTTCCGTGCGAACGTCGAGCACCAAAGCCCGTGTTCCAAAATGTTGTTCTTTGCCTAAAGTCCCATTGTCAAAAAGCTGTTCCACAAATTCAGAACCAAATTAACAACTATCACAAATCAAATTTGAAAATGTTATTAGGTATTTTGAACTTTCCATTGTCATTCATGAGTAAATTATACAACTCAACCATTGCGTAGACGATTCCCATTTTATCATTCTTGCACAGATATGCATTTATGCCTGTGTTTTAAAATGTTGTTGTTTGCCTCAGAGTCCCAACACTATTTAGAAATGCGGCTATGATGCAACCTCTCTCTAGTGTTAATTTGCAAGCACATGTGGTCGCTGTCCGTGCCACGCCTTCCCCCTCTAGAACAGCCACCTCCAAGCCCGCCAGCCCTTATCACTGTAGTTGCGTCGGGCCAAATTTGTCGCTTCCAGCTCGCCAACGAAGAGAGAAGAGGAAAAAAGAGATAGATTTGGGTTTTGAAATAAATGTTTTCTAATATTTTTATTTTTTATCTTTTTCAAGAGTAATTATTTTTATCTATTTAATTAGAATTTAATTAATTTTTAAGCATGCCATGTGAGCAAATGTTTATTTAATGTCATTAATTAATCTTTAACATGTCAGTCAGTAAAATCTGTTAAAATAAAAGATAAAAGTGGATGGAAGAGGTATTTTGAATGATTTTTTATATATCAAGGGTTTTTTTTAAATTCTTTTGAAAAATCAGGTGACATTTTAAGACATAATACATAATTTATGAAGTATTTATGAAAATAATTTTTTTTAAAAATTTTGGATTGAGAAAAGAAAAGAAAAAAATGAACAGATAAGTGAAAGTGAGTATTATCAGGAGGAGGATCCATTAGAAAGGAGAAAGGGTGTTGTGTTTGCATGTGCCGGGAGAAACAGGTTGTCGGCCACTAGAATTTTTGGGATTCTAATTTCATCATTATTATTTAGAGGGGAATTTTTGACCTCGTTCGAAGAGTTTCCTTTTCTACGACCTTGTGTTTTGAAATTGCGTTCAAGACCAGGTGTCCAGCTGTAATATATCACGTTCGATTATTTAACTAGTAAAAAATTTATCATCTTCTTTTTTGTTAGATCACATAGCTTGTTGTTTTTATGTGACGTAATAATGTGTACGTGGTAACAAATGTGTTGCTTCATATTCTTGATTTTAATGTTTAAAATTTAAATTTTTTATAAGAAAAAAATACTATAACAGAATTAATAATTTAAATTTGAGTATACGAAACAAACAAGCCTTTAATGGGTTAATATTCTGCTTCATTCATTTCAACGGTTTAAATGACAACTCAGGTTTTTACTATAATATTTTTTTTCTCATAATAATAATGTATATGTCGTAACAAATGTAATTGATTCAGGCCTCGTTTATTTTATCGATTCGAGTTTTTAATTTCAGGTTTCTATAATTAAAAGCTCTCAAAAAATGTCACATCTAACTTTTTCTGTTACAGTTAAAAGCTCTCAAAAATATCACATCTCAGCTCGAATTAAAAACTCAAATCCGTAAAACGAACGAGACCAATGTGCCAATACTCTAAATCCCCCTCTTACCCGAGAGAAATAAATAATAATAATAATAATAATAATAATAATAATAAGAATAAGAACTCTACATCCCCCTTTAAGACCACATAATAGTATTGGAAATCTTTTTCTGTGTGTTCCTTACACCTAGACATTCATTTTGTTATCATTATCGAATGTAGGTGATCTTCAACTTCAAGTCACCAAAATTACTTCAGGAGGGTGTCTTGAGGAAGACTAGCAGATCTCATTTTTTTGGTTGGAAATGACTGAAAAACATCATTTGTTTCCACAGATTTTATCCAGCTCACGTTTTTTTTTATTTGTTTTTTGCATTATGTTTGAGCTTTCAATTCCTTTTTAGAGGGTTTATAATCAGGTTATGGTGTTACTTCCTCAATGCCCCGATCTGTTCTAAGTTTTGTGTATTCTATTTTTGTGTTTATAAAAAAAAAAATGATAGTCACAGGGTGAGTTCTAGTTTGGTGGGAGTGAGTTGCACTTGTGGTATTTAAGTGTACAAATTCTCTCACAGGCAATAATTATTTGGATATAATTCACTTATGGATCATAGTGTTACCTCTTTTTGTAGGCCATTGTGATCGATCAGCTCATGGATTTTGTATATTTTGTTATGTGTTTCTATATAAAAATGCTTTCTAAGACCGAAAAAAAAAAAAAAAAAAAAAAAAAAAAAAACCCTTATCAACTGTAGTGTCCCTTTTGAAAGGGAAAAGTCAATAAAAGCTACACATGATGTAAAATTAGACCTTGGTATTAAATATGCCATGTTCATGCCTCCACATTAAGGGAGAAAGTCATTTCTTTGATCAGACAAAGGCCTACCTAGTCAAAGCTTAGACGGTGAAAACACTAGGATATATATATATATATATATATATGTATGTATGTATATAAACCAGAAATTAAGCTCAAGTCTTCGATGTCCTATGCCTTTTGGGAAATGAAATATTGTTCCTTTCCAATCGAAGCTTGACAAAACTAGAGATGAATTAGTTAGGTTATTGAGATATTTTTAAATTTTGTGCATGGTTGTTTAAGTTCGGGTTTTTATGATTCTTATTTGCATCTCCGATCAATGAGTTAAATCATATGCGTATTAATTGACGGGTTCATTTAAATATCCAATCTGTCTTTTTGCTCGTTCAATATTGGGGCCACCATGCATTCATAACTTCAAATTTTAGTTAAAGAATTGCCTAACATTTTAATTTTTTTTTTATATGGCCTAGAGGATCTCACTTCATAGTCTTTGATATAGAAAATGACAACCACAAAATGGACCGCATGTGCTTTCTACCATTTCTTTTATTCCTATTTTATTGATTTCTTTATTCTCTCCTCTATTGAACAACAGAAGCTCTTTAGATTTCTTACTGAAATTATGATTCCTGTTTGGTTTACTTGCTGAGCATTGAATGATATAGAAGCGTTTAATTTTGTTGTACCGTGAATGTCGGAGTACTGCGAAGTAAGCTTATTTGGATGCATATTGATATGCTTGACCTTGACCATATTATAAAGATATACATATATATATATATATATACCTTCCTCGTGAGAATTCGGTAAGGATTCAATGATGCAAATTTACTAAAGCACATAAGGTTTATAAATGTAAAGAGTAATGTTAGAGCATTAACTCAAATTTTAATTTTTGTGTATCAACTAATCGTTGAAATTTGAGTAACTGTCTTTAGCATTATTCTAATGTAAATATGTGATTCTTATACACATTCTCAAATATTGTCGCACAAGTGTAAAAGAAAACGTGGCGATGAAAATAAGTTAAAATGAAAAAAAAAAAAAAAACAGAGAATCCAAATATAAAGTATAGAATTTAGACGCATTATCAAAATAAAGGAGGCATAAGAGAAGATTAGAAAGGATTTTGGATACAAATTAGATCCACCAAAGACGTACCTAGAAAAGGGAAAATAATGAAAGGTGAAAGGCGGGGAACGAGCGTTGAAATTGGGGGACAGTATCTTTTGATTTTGTTTGAGATGTCTTTGTTGCTCCTCTTTGTTCTTTGCTTTTGGAAGTTTGGCGCATACTAGACTGTAGCGTACCCAAAAAGAAAAAGGGAAAAAAAAGAAGACAATGATACCGTAGGGATTGTTGATGAGTATATAAGCCAACATCTTCTCTTCTTTTATGGACAGTGCTCTCTTTAAGCTCCCCTTTTGACCTATTGAGCTTCTTGTTATTTTCCAGCATTTAACATTGAATAAGGCAGCTTGGTCCGTGCGGTGATATAAATTATAAGCACATTGTATTGTCAACAAAACCCAATCATCTTTCCATTAAGACTCTAGTTTTTTTTTTTGTGTGTGTGTGTGGTCTATTCCCATTAAGATTCTACTTAATCAAACATATTGCATGTTTTATAGAAAATTTCTCAAGTAAATCTAAACACCCATATTTACTTCTATTGGGAATTTCTATTTCCTTTAAGTTCATTTCATAGGCCATGCGCTTTCCCTCTGGTCCACTATTTGACCATCTATCATGGTCCAAAATTTCATAGGGATTTTTTAGTCTAGTTGTAAGTTGTAACCAGATGCTATTCTATATAATTTGGAAAACCAAAGCTAAATTTAGAGGGGATATTAGAAATCTTACCCTCAAAAAATCCTACAGCAATGAGCAAGTCCAAAAATACAAGTATAAAAAAATGCATGTCCTTTTAGTAAGTTGTTAAAAGTTGTTCATAATTCACATAATAATCATATGAGGGTGCATATTAGGCACTCAATGTTACTGCCCATTTGCCTTTCCCTTTTTCTTGTTATTATTATTTTGTTATAAAAGCATACGGTAAATAAATCTACAAACAAATTGGGACCTGAAAAATATATATGGAAATCATTGGGAATTAGAAGAGAGGGCCAAAGAGTTATTCGGCTATTAACTACAAAGGAGACAGCCTTAACTCTTGTGTCATATTGGGCAATTGTAAAAGTGAGAAAAATTGATGGGAAATTTTTTAGTACGTCTGACGTATCAGTAAGTTAAGTTTTTTTAATTATTAAATCTGCGTATTTCGATTTTTATGTGATTTTATATAAATTTAACGGACAATTATATCGGTATGTTGGCGTACCGGAAATGATCTCAAATATCATGCAGTTATTGAAGCACTTTTTGTTTTTGCTAAATATAAAGAGTTAATTGAAGCACTTATTTCTGGGTACCAGGAAAAAAGAAGAAAAAAACTACCCCACAAACACAGGCACACTCAGAACACTGAACTGCTAGCTCATTGGAGTGAGACAATTCTGTGGAGATTACAATTTGATTGGAACAGAGCCCGGGAATGGGACACTTCAATCCATTCTAGCTTTGGCAGGATCTTGCCACATTCCCTGCGTGAATGGCATAATTGCAAACTACCCTTTTATAAAGATTTTTTAAAAAAAAAATTTCTCTTTCATTTTTTTCTTCTGTATTATGTGTAGTTTATTTTTGGATGAGGAAATAAATAAGTGATTAGTAAATTGTAGTATATTTTTTAAAAAATAGTAAATTATAGCCTAATTTAATATTTTAAGTTTTAAATATTATTAAAAATCTAAAAATACTCCTAAACCTTCTTTTCCACCTTACTCATCTCTCCTAAACATTTATTTTTAAAAAAATACTAAATTATAACATATTTTTTAAAATGGGTAGATTTTAGTCAAGTCCATCATGGCCGGGACTAGCGGCTAATGGCCGTAGACTATTTTTCAACAACATGTGACCATTTTTTGGCGACCTGTGACTGTTTTCTGGTGACCATTTAACACTGTATTTACTGACAAATATCGTATTTACTAATAAATATCATATTTACCCGTAAAACCGACCATCGACTCTGACAACCGTTTAATGCTGTATTTACAAGTAAATATCATATTTACCAATAAAAATTATATTTACTAATAAATATCATATTTACCTGCAAATCCGGCCACCAACTTCGGTGACCGTTTAACACTATGTTTAATAGTAAATATCATATTTTTTATTTACTAATAAATATCATATTTATCCAAAAATTCAGGTACCGATTCCGGCGAACGTTTAACATTGTATTTACTAGTAAATACCGTATTTATTAGTAAATATCATATTTATTCAAAGATCTCGCCACCGTCTCCGGCGACCATTAAACATTGTATTTACCGGTAAATATAGCATATTCCAAATTGTAATTACTAAAGTATTTACATGTAGATACATTATTTATCATATTCAAAATTGTAGTTAATAAAGTATTTAAAGGTATTACAATATTTACGAGATGCAAATTTGTAACTACTAAAATATTTACTGGTAAACATAATATTTACCATATTTAAAATTGAAATTACTAAAGTATTTACTAGTAAATCCAATATTTACCAACTTCAAACTTATAACTACTATAGTATTTTCAAGTATATACAATATTTACTATATTTAATCTTCTAACTGCTAAAGTATTTATCGGTAAATATAGTATTTACCAGATTCTAAACACAAAAACAGACAAATCCAAAACAAAATTATTCTCATATCACAATCACAAACTCATATGTAAATATGAATTTCAGTTTTACCAGATTCAAACTTGAATTCTGTGAGTACTTACTAGTAAATACTCTAGTGAAGATGCACGATCTGGAATAATGATGAGCGCCCCCTTCGACGGAGGGAGAGCAAGATTCGCGGAGATGGAGGTGATCACGAAACGAAGAAATGATCAAAGTCAACGACTGTGAAAAGAGCTCCAAGCTTTTGAATGGGCGGTGCGACGGTGGTTTGACCTGCGGCGAAACCGGTAAGAGAGATATCGTCAAACGACTTGCCGTCATTGTCAAAATTTTTTTGCACCACATAGTCATCATCTGGGGCAGAGATGGTGACTCACGCGTCACTTCGTATTAGTGGGATGTGTTCGTGTCAACTCATTTATTAATTGTGTTAGAAAATATCAACGCAAACGCGACTTGTTTATTAAACGTGCAAAAATATCAACCCAAACACGACTCATTTATTAATCGTATTAATCGTGTCAACCCATATAACCCGTTTAAATTAATATATTGAATAAATAACTAATATAATAATGACTTATTTAATACGGTCAATACAAGTTTAACATGTTTATTTGTCAATTTATCTTTTCCATTAAGAAAAATAAATGAATTTTTCCTACAAATATTAAAATTCACCTAATTTGTATTTAATATGTCATGTAAACTTTCATGTTATATCACATATCATTAGATTGCAGATGACACATATAGTTAATCGTGTCAATTCGTGTCACTTCGTGTTAGGAGGTCAACTTTAACCCAACTCATTTATTAATCGTGTTAATTATGTCAACCCGATTATGACCCAAACCCATTTATAGTAAACACAAACCCACTAACTTCGTGCGGGTTTCAAGTCATGTCGTCGTGACGCTACCCGAATTACCAGTCTTACGCGTGAGAAAGAAAATGAGAGGAGAGAGAAAATGAAAGAAACGTGGATGGGGCTGTCTGAAGGGGTATGTGAGGAAAGAATAAACGCTAAAAGAAAGGGTATATTGTGAAAGAATCATCTGTTCCCAGAAAAGAATTTTAAATATGCTATTATTTACTAGAATTTAAAAAATAGGTAAAGTGTCCAATCTGATACCAGATTAGAACGGTATATGTATATTTCTTTTAAAAATATGTATATTTTCTCTTAAAATATGTATATAGGTGTTTAGATAAATTATAAATATCTTTCTACATTATACATATTTTAAAATATATATATTTAAAAAATATACATGTACCGCTTCAATAATTTGAGACAATTTCAAAAAAAATATGCTGTATACTATAAATGCACCTATAAAATATGTTGTTTAGTGCATCTCCCCTTTATTTTTGGTCGTAGAGATCGAGTTTGGTTTTTTATCACCGCAGGATAAGTATCCAATGGGCTGTGTTTGGGCTGGGCTCTTGCTGTCGGCCTATAGGTGTCACCATGACACCATCTCATGTAATGACAACCGTACAATTCGACATTTAACAGGTAAAAACTAAAGGCTAAAGACCTCCCATCATATATTTTTTTTCTGCATTTTAGATTCATAACCACATTTTCTTTTGTACGAGTTAGGACAAATTTTATATATCAAGAACAAACTCAATAATTTCTTGCCCGGCAATGCGACCAATACGCAGAGTGGTCCAGTAGGGTATTAGTATGCAGATCTAGTATTGGCCCTAGTATCATGTGGTCCAAATATACGATTTTTGGGTTTACTTTGGTTATAGTCAAAATGTCCCATCGAGAACATGGGGGTTTTTTTTTTCAATGCGATTGGGGAATAGTTGCAATATTTCTTCTCTCTTTTTACTCGGCTGATTATTGTAATCAAGCGTACGCTTGGGGGAAGGAAAATGATAGATGTCTCGACATTAATTTGAGAAATTGAGAGGCATCATGAAATGCGAGTTGAGCAGTCAGAGAATAGTAAAAAAAAAAAGGGTTGAACTCTTTTAGTTTTACCTGATATGACTTTGATATTAGCCATTAGAGCATGTTTGGTACATCGTATGAACACTTATTATATTTTTATCAATAATATAATATTTAGTGACATTTATACAATATATAATTTAATACGAGATTTAAAATTAATACAATGCGGAGTGTGATATTTAATACGACTTTATTATGAAATTTAACTTAAAATATCATATTAAAAATATATAAAATATTTTACAAATATTAAGATTTGAGGTTGGATTTTAGGACTGACGTTGGAGTCAAGTTTCGGGACATGTTGGGTTTATAGTTTTTTAAATTACATTTTATCCCTACTTTTTAAAAATTATATTTTCACCCCTGAACTTTTAAATAATTATGTTTTGACTCCTCAATTTTTTAAAATTATATTTTGACCCCTCAAAATTTTCAAAATTATATTTTTGCCCCTTACTTTTTTGAAAATTACAATTTGACCCCATTTTTCTTTTTATTTTTCTTTTTTTCAAAAAAAAAAAATCTTATATAGAAACTCTATTTTCTCCCTTGCTTCCACCAAATGTTGGGTTTGGATCACGATTAAAGTAGAATTAAGTTATGATTATGCCTAAATTTTATATTATTACAAACTAATACGTAAATGGATTACAATAGTTAAAATAGTATAATGTTTGATAATACCACCAACCAAACACCATATTGTATAAAAATTATACAATGTAATACAATACTATATAATACAATACAATACTATGCACTAAACATGTAGAGTTCTATATTTTTTGTCCTTTTTATTGTAAAGCTATTAATTGGCTTGTAGTTTGTATTGAGAAGTAGGGGGACATTTTTATGCAAAAAATAAAGTTATATTATTTAAATAGTATATTTAAAGGAAATAACGAAGTATATAAAAAATTCTTATTTTTTTGTTGAACTATAAGATTCTTTTTTTAATCTAGAATCTTTTTCATAGGGTATAAAAAGTACCTACAGATTTACGTACTTATGAACCATTACATTTTTATGATTTTATTTGTTCTACCTATCTTTTTATTTATTTAGATTTTATTTTGATCAATAATGTTTGGAAGGACACGCTACTATTAGATATCTCTTCCATAGAAAGCTAATTTTACTTTAAACGGGATAAACTCAAGCTTAATATATTTTCTTTCTTTTTTGAGAAATTTTGAAGAATTCCAAAAAAAAAAAAAAATTATATTCAAATTTGTACCGCTGATATTGGAGATTCAAATTTGTACCACTGATATTGGACATTCAAATTTGTAGAAAACAAAGCCCAAAAATTAATTATAAAAAAAGCCCAAAAATTAGGTTCTTAAAAGCTATTTTTGTCTTCCTAATTCCAAAAACTGTTTTTAAAAGTGTATGGATTGTTTATTAACAAAAAAAAAAGTGTTTGAATTGTTTGTTAAAAGTGTTTTGATTTTCAAAGCAACTTCTAGTCAAACCAAAGAATGATTCTTCTAAAATATGCAATTTTAAGTAAATTTTAAAATTCATACCATGATGTCATTAAAGCATTACAAACTTAATTCTAACACTTTTATTGTTTATTATAAAATTTAAAAATGTATTTGACTCATTTTTTTAAAAATATTTACGAGAAAGTCGCGACTTTTATTTCTCTTCTTCTATTGACTAAAAGTAAAAATAAAATCTCTGTCAATTGGTCCCTTAATTAAAAGTCAATAAAACATTGCATAAATCTAAACTACAAATTATCTGTGGCATAAATACAAAGAGATATAAATATTGTAGCATGCCACCCTTCTTTTTTTGTTTTTTTAACAACTGTGCTTCCTTCTTTAACGTATCCAACTTCAAAAAAATAGTCCAACTTATGTTTTGAAAAATTTCCGCCATAACAGCACTTTCGTCTGCGCTTTTTCAGCTTCTATGAAATGAATAACTAACGATGTGTGTTGTAACTCGTTTTAAAATAATTTTATTTTTTATATGAAAATGAAAATAAAAATGTTTTCAATCTCAAACAGAGATTATCTTTAATAATGCGTATAAGAGTTTTATCAAGAGATTATTTTCAGTATAAAAAACTCATTAATATCCATCTCTCTTTCTTTATGCTCGAGAGATGAGAAAACGAAAATAAAAAATGAAAAACGACTAAAAATTGTTTTTTATTTCTCTATCATTTTACACTAAACAAAAAAATCGTTTTCATTTACATTTGTCTTTATTACGTCAAACGCCATTTTAGAAACGTTTTCATTTTTTTTTCTTGAAAAACGTGAAAAATAAAAATGAGATCAATGCCAAACACGATCTAAGGCTTTGTTCATTTCACCGATTTAAGTTTTCAATTATAGTTTTGTTACAGTTAAAAGTTCTTACAAAAAATCACATTTAACTTTTCTGTTACAGTTAAAAGTTCTTATATAAAATTATATCTCAATTCAAATTAAAAACTCATATCTGTGAATTAAACGAGACCTAAAAATGTAAGCATATTCTCTTAAAAAATGGAAAAAAGTGTAGAAGAGCATAATAGCTTTAAGGATTAATTATATATATATATATTTTAAAATGTCCCTTAATTTTTCAAAACAATCCAAAACGTCTCTTAGGAGACGTTTGATTCATGGATTAGAATTATTTTCAATTTACGTGTATTTTTTATGATTTGAATCCTTCAACTAAACATCCCCTTAATCTATACAAAATAACTCAAATTGTCCTTTCTGTCCGGTTTGTCTATTGATCTAACTGAAGGGCCTACGTAGCATCCTATTAAAAGTCAACTAAACATTCAATTCAAATTAAATACATAAAGAAGTAAAAATTAAATTGATAATAAAGAAGAATAAAAAATAAAAAACGTAGCATTTTCTCTCTATTTCTCCTCACTTTGTCCCCAGTTATATTTCTTAAATAAATAAATAAAAAACATTAGATGTGTTTGAGATTCGTTTTAAAATAATTTTTTTTTATAAAAATAGAAATAAAAACGTTTTTAATTCTATACAGAAATTATTTTTAAAAATACGTTTAGTAATTTTATCAATAAATTATTTTTAATATGAAAAAAAACTCATTAATGTCTTTCTAAAAGAGGAGAAAATAAAAATAAAAAATAAAAAAAATGACTTCATTTCTCTCTCATTTTATACTAAAATAAAAAATCATTTTCATTTTCGTTTTTTATCTTTAATTGTGTCAAACGCCATTTTAGAATCGTTTTCATTTTTTTAAAAAAACGTGAAAAACAAAAATAAAAACGTAGTTGTTTCTTGAGTCAGACGAATATCGTGATGACGGAAAGTTTGACGACGCCGACATCAGACCTATCCCCATGTCGATAATGGATTATCCGGCCCTCACTCAAACGGAAGCGTGATCCCCTCGATGGAAGGAAAACCCAGCCTTCTTCCCTACTGACGACAGCGCGAACCCAGCGCCTCCTCCAACCGCAGCTCGAACCAGCTAGCAGTGACAACGACGAAAAACCATCCGTCATGGCGGCACAAACCAACCTTCCTACGATGGCGAAACGATCTCATTCTCCCTCGCTGCTCTGATCTCCTTACTGCACGAGTTTCCCTGTCCTCTGCCGGCGCGAATTCTACTGCCATCTCCAATTTTCTCTTATTTTCTGGGTTTGGTTCGAGCTCTCAATAGAAAGCTCTTCAACCAAAAAATTTTGTGAATTCTAGCCCACTGCTAAAAAAGAAAACCCAGATTCAAGCCAAAAAAAAAACCAACTCATGATAATGAAAAAAAAAATTACACTTTTAAGAAGATTTGCATATTGTGAGAGGAAATAGAAGAGAAACAAGGGAGATTTTGAGGAAATATGATGTTATTTGGTTTTCTTTGTAGTAGATTTTGGTGTAGGCCATTTAATTCGTTGATTTAATTTTTTAATTTAAGTTGATATGTGATTTTAAGTGAAAATTTTTTATCATTATAAAAAAGTTAAATGTGATTATTTTTAAGAGTTTTTATTATAATAAAATTCAAATTGTAAACTCAAATCGGTAAAATAAACGTGATCGTATTTATTTTATTTTTCCTTTTCTTAGATCTACTTTGTCTCCTTCAAATTGATGCAATGAAATCAGTGATTAATTTTCAGAAAGAAAAAAGAGAGATTTTAAGGAGAGTGGTCGAAAGAGAGGAGGGGAAAACTTTTCAGAACGTTCAACAAATTAGGATTTTTTAATGTTCTTAATTTGTTTTTATTTTTTTATTTCTTCATCATTATTTTTCTTATAGTTAATGTTATTTATCCATTTAATGGTTTTAATTGACGTTTAATGCTTGCCATATCAGCAATCTGTTAGGGTTATACACAGACTTTGATAAAAGGAGTAACTTGAGGCTCCGTTTATTTTGTTGATTTGAATTTAGAATTTGAGTTTTTTTACAGTAAAAAGCTCTCACAAATAATCATATTTAACTTTTTTATTACAGTAAAAAGTTATAATATAAAGTCACATCTCAACTCAAATTCTAAATTTGATCAGTGAAGTGAATGGTGCCTCAAATTTCATATATATTATTAACAACGTGTATATATATATATATATCTACAGTAAAAAGTTATAATATAAAGTCACATCTCAACTCAAATTCTAAATTTGAATCAGTGAAGTGAATGGCGCCTCAAATTTCATATATATTATTAACAACGTGTATATATATATATATATATATCGCTCAGATGAGCACACAACATCCTAGTTTGTATAGTTCATATCATCAGACGAACGTTGCTCATTTGCTTTATGAATTTTCCTTTACGAGGAGGGAGAAAAAAAAGAGTAAAACCAGATGATTAACACACAGAAAGATTTGGTTAAGTACTCCTGTGAGTTATGGGGCCAAAGTGGTCCTGATGTTGTCAGGGAGCAAGGGGTTTTAATGGCGTCTTCTCTTTATCCAGAGCTGCAAAAATTTGATTGATGATCTCTTGCGCTATATAGTAGGGTCGACTGGACCCTTTGTGGAAAAGATCACAGCTTTTTTAGCTAATTATACAATACAAACAAAGCTCTGCAAATAACTCTTCACGCATATATATATATATATATATATATATAGGACTGGGCCGAAAGGGACATTTAGTATTATTTTTAGGCTTTTTATGTACGTACGCCTCTCAGCTCTCCAGGCGATAGGCCCTTTGCTTCACCAAATCGATAAATATATATAAATGGCCGCAAAACAAAAAGAAGCATTTGTGTTGGCCACGCAAAATGTCTCTCTGCAGTGATCTAATGGGGTCTTGTCTGAATATTTTTACAGCTCTACATATAATAGCTAGATATATCATATATATATATATATATATATTGTCCAAATCATATCGTTTCACTCAGAGATATATTGAATCCGTCTTGGACTTTTACATGGACATTTGCATGTATTATTGGTCCCATGTAAACCACGGGACAAGATCTCCTCAATGATCCTTCGCACGATTTCTTTAACTTATTTGTTGTTTCCTTGTTCTTTGTATTCTCTTCCTTTTATTATCTTTTCGCGGTTGATAAATGATGCTACTTATAAATTCCCAACCACCTACTTTTTTTTTTTTTTTAAATGAGAGTGAGGGTCACATATTAGTTCCATTTTCCTAGCTAGTTACAACCAAGTTCTTGAAATGTAATTATGACTTAGAAGTTAATTAAAATCCTCGAAAGCTTTGAGATAATAGAATGGCGTATGTTGTTAAACTTGGATGATGTCAAATAGTATGCCTATGGTCGACAATATGGGTCACGACACGACTTAAAAACGATATGAATTTTGCGGGTTAAAGTTAAAAAAAAAGAGGTTCGGGTCAGAATTGGGTCAACCTGAAATTGACACGAAAAATATGAGTCAATTTCGGGTTGGACCCGCCTAACCCGAACACGACACGAAACTCGTAAAAAACTAAAAAATACATATATTTTTCATTTCATATTTTAAATTTTATTATGAACTTGTGATATCATGATAGTTATACTCAAAACCTTATACTATTATTTGCTTAATTTCAATGGATGTTATTGTAATTTAGTGTGTTATGAATTTTAAGTTATTTCTAATATGTAAAAAATTAAATAAAAGTATACAATTTTTGTGTTCATTTCGGATTCACGGGTCAATTTCGTGTCACGGGTCATTTTCGGGTCGTGTCGGGTCAACTCGTAAAGTGGTCGTGTCGTGTTCGTGTTGCGGTTTTTAAAAAATTTCGTGTCACGGGTCGTGTTCGGGTTGACTGAAAATTTAAAAAGAAACAATCAAAATACGATACGTGACACGAATTGCCACCCCTGTATGCCTACACTATCAAATGTGTTCTTTGCGGGCCCGTTTAATTTGTTGATTCGAGTTTTTAATTCGAATTAAAATGTGACTTTATGTGAGTTTTTTACTGTAGTAAAAAAATTAGATGTAATTATTTTTAAAAGCTTTTTACTGTAGTAATAAAACAATATGTCAATTTGATACTTGATAATGTCAGCGTACAATTAAAAAAAAAAAAATTTACTGGTGCAACCATGTAGAATTGCATTCAATATTTTGGTTAATTACATAAATATTGAGAGAGTCCGCACAATTTAAAGGATGGAAACAAGATGTAAAAATAAGAATTTTGCAGCCAAGAATTTCTTCAACCATGAATTGGATAACGCATTCATAGGACAGCAAGCCTTAGCATAACTAAAACAAATAAAAAATAAAAAAAGAAAACACTGAATTCAACTTAAAAGAAAGAAAAGAAAAAGAGGGAGAGAGAGAGTGATATTAAAGGGCCGAGCAGCCAGCCTATCATTTGGGCTCCAATGACTAACGATCGTAACCCAAGTTTCGTCACAGCATGCCTTAGGCCAGAGCCCAACTGGACGCTAATATTTTTCCCTTAAAAGTACTTAGGTGATAGTAGGGGTGAAATTCAGCCTGGTAGGGTCAGTTTTTTGGTAAGATTTGGGCTGGTTCACAAGAATTAGGCTAAGAAAACTGTGGGCCGCAATAGCTCACTTGCTCCCAGAACCCGTACACCATTAGGTTACCTTGGGTAACCTCGGGTCCGCTTGGTTACTTCGGGTAAACCAACTCCAAATTTGTAGTTCTAGGTGGTTGGTATCTTACTATCATACCATCAGAAGCCTTGGTTTGGGCCTGAATGATTGGGTGGGCCTGGTTGGTATCTTACTATCATACCATCAGAAGCCATGGTTTGGGTCTGAACAATTGGGCAGGCCTGGGCTCTGTAGCCTGAGCTAAACGATTGTAGCTGAAAATTTCAGGCTACGGTGGAGGAAGTGAGATGAAGAAGAAGAAGAGGAACGGCGGAGCGGAGGAATTGAGAAGAAGAAGAAGCGGCGATGGAGGAAACACTCAGAGAGAAGAAGAGGAACGGCAGAGGAACTAATTTGATTTGCTTTCGGGCGGGTTGGCCTACCGTGGGTTGAAAAGAGACCGGCCCGCGCCCCTACTTACAAATTTTGGGCTGGCCTTATTTGAAAACGGGAAAAGGAAAAAAAAAAAAAAAAAAAAACCCTAAATATTCGGGTAGGGTAGGCCGGGTTCTGTCAGGTAAGGTCAAATTTGTTACACCCCTAGGTGATAGGACAGAAAACTTGGGTGGAAAATCACTTAATGTTCTGCCGTATGGTAAACTTATCAAACTACGGTTGCATGCTTCTTCATGTGATAAAATGAAGTTACTATTGTAAGAGAACATAATAGGATTGTTTGTGAATCAGCCAAAAAAAAAAAAGGATTGTTTGTAGGTCCTAACCGTTGGTTTTTTTTTAGTTTGATGACCGACACCGCGTTGGAGGTTCTAGTTGGAACGGACATATTGATAGTGAAAAAAGCCAATTGATGCTTACTGAATTTTAATCTTATGTTTTACTTTTTTGTTGATTTCTCTTCGTTCATGGCCTTTTGGGGTTACCTTACAAAGACTGAGAACAAAGACGGTAACTTGACTTGCTGCGGGAGGCGTGTTTGCTATATTAGGTATGGTTGGGTTCGGTTCGATTCGAAACCGAACTCTAAAAATCTAAATTAACAACCAAACTGTCCCATTTTTTATTGGAGCGTTTGGTATGCTGTAATCTTTAAGATGGGAATGAGAATCTACAAGATTATCGCGTTTGGTAAAACAATTGCAATTCTTAGATTCTCAAAAAGTGAATCCTCCTTTTGGGTAATCAGAATACCAACTTAATAAGGTGATATTCAGATGCCTGGAAATCTTAAGAATCACCAACAGCCAATAACCACCATCATTACAACCACACCACTACACCCATCTTCACAGCCACCGTCCCACCTTGTCGTCTTCCGTCACCAACATCAAACGGCCAACCGAGCCCCTCGCCAATGTCCCACAACCAGCCCAGCCCCGTGCCAGTCACCATCTCGCAACTCAATCACCATCGACCTCTGTCCTGTGAAACCCAGACCCCACCTACTTCCATCACGCGAGACCCAAACGCAGTAAAATGATATTCTTGGGAATCTGATACAAGATTCCTATACATAACTAAACGTGATAATACATGTTTCTTGAGAATCATATAATTACTTTCTCAGTAATATTATTCTTATTGATTACTTTGTACTAAATGCCTCCTAAAAGGTTTGTTTAACCGACCATTTGGTTGGTTTTCTCAATACTGCTCGTTTTTTCGATTTTTTAAAAACATCATAGAACATAATACTTCTATTGCCGTTGAAAATCACCTGTGGGCCTTCTTTGATCTTACTATTCTCTTTCGCATGGTATCATAGTGATCATTTCAGGGGAAAAGTATGTGTCCTTGAAGAAAAGGCAAAACTAGCATCAATGTTTACAGCTTCCGTATATGCCAGATAGGTGGTGACTCATTATTGTGTCAACCGTATTCTTTTAGGACATGGGCTTAGCTAATAACACCACAGAAATAGGCCCAGAATTGACCACTGAGTGACCGGCACTGCCTGGATTTTCAGACAACCAATATTCAAAACTCAGAGGGCAGGGGCAAAATCCCATTGGTCACACGTACAAAACCACATGGAGTATTTTACATTTTTGCTATCTGAAGTGGGGATCACACCGCTGAGGAAGTAGCTTTGTCTAAACCCTTGTGGTCCATACGCACACTAACAAAAGTCCTCGCTATTTTTCGAGTTTTTTTACGCCTGTTTGATATGAGAGTTTTGCGGGTTTGAATCCATGAGTTTAATAGATTTGGAATTCTAAAAAACAGATTTGGGTTGAGACTCATATGAGATATTTAAACCCCACTTCAACCCCAAAAATGAGAATCTGGCTCCTCATGAATTTTGTCTATTTAAACCCATATGGTTCCAACCAATATTTTAACACGCATCTAAATAAAAGTTCATATCACAGGTTCAAATCTCGAAGAACCTCGTACATGTGAGGTTTCAACTCCCTTACCAAATGAGCCCTAAAAGATGCTTAACTCATAAAAATAATAATAATCAAATAAAACGTGTTCTGAGCTCAAATATTTTCCAAAACATTTGAATTTTTTAAGTGCCGGAATTCAGAGTTCTACGTTACTGAGTTCAAAATTAGAAAACCGTGACCAAGCGCACTCACAACATATCAAATAAAAAACCGTACGTATTTGAAAAGAGTAGCCTTTTATTCGTGCGAAAGGTCGTTAATTTTTTTCAACTAGTGCCGGCCCACGTGGTGTCTTTGCCTAGCTGTGCTGTGCAGTACTGCAGGACCAGCTCCAGATCTTCCCACTGGCCACTAACATTTTAGCATTTTTCGGACAAGTTTTTCAACTACAAAAGCTTATGGCCTCAAAACTCAAGAGCCTCCACAACAGGCAAAAGCTTATGGCCTTAGAAAGCAACCAAAGTTCTGGTTCATATGACTTGGGTCCTCGTAGCCATACTTTCCAACTTTATGTTTTGGATAAATAAGACAACGTGTCTAATTATGTTACCAATCACACATGTTAACATGTCACAATATAAATTTCTATGTATATCTATATCTATATATATATATATATATATGTGTGTGTGTGTGTGTGTATCTGTGTATATACACACACACGCGCGGTCACCAAATGGGTAACAAATTTTGCCGGGCCCCACCACTATTGAAGACCCTTTCGGACACGTTGATTGTCTGAACACAAATTCTAATCCATTCTGTGTGATTTCGGTACTATTAGTGATAAGAAGATACTAAATTAAAAGGACTAGTCGCTTTAAACCATTGTGTGATGATGATTCTTTCCTCCACTCTGGGACTAATGACTGGATAGAAAGGATATTGGGAACATTCAAGGGAGTTTGTGATCCATCCATTTGACACCTTCCCAGATATGAAGATAACAAGAAAATGAGCGACACCTCTTAAAATTTTTCTTTTATTGCCATGATGCCATTTATGGCTGGGGACAAAATTATAAAATGTCAAACGCTTTCAATTGTGACATAACTAAAAAAAGTCTAAAACGTTCGGCCAAGTAGGCCAAGGAGAGATTCCCAGTGTCTTTCCCATAAAGACTCAAGTTATTAGTTTCATGAACATATAGCGAGACTTTCAGATATTATCGTGTACTTTACTTTTTCTCATTCAGTGAATCTCATCTGTCTTGTGTTCGTATTGCCCTGAATCTAGTTGGAATCTTACCTATTTTACTAGGGCTACAACAATAAAAAAAAAAAAAAAAAGTATTTACCGTCACTGCAGATATTTAATTGAGATTCCTTCTATTTTTTTTTTTTTTTTTTTAATACAGTACAATGAGATTCCCTAATAAAGCATTTAGAAATTGCGCTGAAAGAAAGGATCTTGAATCATATCACACTCAGCAAACGTCTCGAGCAGAGTGAAAAATTGGGCAACATTCAAGAAAGGTCGAAAATAAAAGCCAAGAGCGGACGAGGGCCAGCTGTGGAGGGGCAGAAAAATATAACAAAAACAACTGTTCTTACGTCTTCTTATTGTTACCATTATTTTACTAGTAGTTATTTATTTTTGTAATAGGGCGGAAAGGTTGTTGGTGGGTAGAATATAAAATAGAGTAAATTGCACTCATCCATCCTCAATTCATTGTCGTTTGCATGGTGAACCTTAGACTTTTTAATCTTGGTATTCAGCACTCAAAATTCTATAATTCTCACTATGCAGTCCAATTAATAACGGACGTTAATTAATGAACGACAACTAGGTTATAAAATACCAAAAATTACAAAGTTCAAGGTCTAATTTATCAACCTACAAAAAGTTTAGGGTCTATTTGTGGAAAAATCTTGACGAGGTTTTATCCATTACTTCTCATCCTCAGCTGCCACAACCACAATTATAATAAATTGTAAAATTTAGTCCTATTTATAAAAATTGAAAGCTCAAGTTCTAAATTGTTAAATTAGTATTGATAAATTCAAGATGTACTAATATAACTATTTTTTTTCAAAATAAAAATAAAATAAAAATAAAATAATGAAGGAGAAGAAATTAAAGGGGAGGGTCCATTAGTTGATATTTGTCAGTGCCGAATTAAGCCAAAGAGCATGCAAGCGGGAAAATTGGAGATTCTGAAACAGAGAGAAAGAGACAGAACATGTGATACGAATCTTTTTTTTGGAGCGTACGACAACCAAAGGGCGAGTGGTTTACTTAATGGGAGGGTGAGAGGATGGATTGAGAGCGAGGGAAGAGAGTGGGGAGAGTATCCTTAAGATTCCAAGATCGTAGTGGGCTACTCCCACTTGATGCTGACATTTACCAATTTCCACCATCTCCTATGACCAAAATTTTCCGTTCTTGCCGTCTTTACTACTCTTTTTCCTCATGTTTTTCCTAAAGTATTTAGACCAAAACTACTAGGCGACACCATTTTTTTTTTTTGAAACATTGTTTAGAAGAGAATATTATTGCTTGTTTATAGTGAAGAGATTCCAAACAATATATGCTTAAAAAAATGAAGCTGTTTTAAAAATTTCTATTTAATAATTTCCATTTTTTTTTTCTCTTTCTAATCTATATTCTTAGTAGACTAGTCTAAGCTAGATTTGGTTTCCCATCAATATTGCATGGACTGGACATGGGGTTACAATAAAAGTGATAGCAAATGCGCCATGCCTGGCCCTTCATTTCCCCCGCTTTTCCCTTTTGTCTTTTATCCTGTACATGCACTTTTCACCTTTGGGCTGTTTCTTTTATTTTTCTTTTTTTCCTTTTAATTATTTATATTGAGTATCAAAAATTCTATTCTCTGTAATACCTTGTACGTGATCTCTTAAAACGAATCCTAAAACTCTTAATATTTTTCGTCTTAAAAAAATAACTTCGTACGTTGTTCTGTTTAAGGATGCCTTCTAAAATAACTTCATAAATTAGTCCTTTCTTAGGTTGAATAAAAGACGCAATTAATTGCCAAAATTAGTCCTTTCATTACGATCCTTCTCAGACTCCATTAGTTTAAGGAGGCCTTCTAAAGTAACGCGATCTGTACTAGATATATAATATGATGACGATGATCTCAACTTTGAGAAAAAGCATTTTGATATATCGTGCCTGTCTTCTCTCAGGTGATTCACCCATATCATTTTCAGACAAAGATCTTCATTGAAATGCTTTGCTAGTTAGCTAGCTAGAAATATCCCATGCTTTAAAATCGACAGGTATATATAAAAACTTGTTAAAGTATAAAACTATTGTTGGTCCATCTCTTAATAGCTTAAGTTTTTGAGATTGATTGGTAAACTAATATGGTATCAGAGAGGGAAGTCTTGAGTTCAAACTCCTGTAATTGTACTCTTTATCCCCATTTAAAATTGTCATCATGTGTTTGGTATTTAATATATCTCGGACTTAAATATTCACGTGTTGGGCTTTCCAATTAATTTACCCACACGATTATCCATTGTCCAACCCACACGTGAGGGAGAATGTTAAAGTATAAAACTATTATTAGCTCACCTCATAATAGCTTAAACTTTTGAAATAGATTGATAAACTAACAAAACTCACCCACTAGGCTGCAGAATAAGTGGAAACCAAACCATAAACGTATCAACAACACTAACACATTGTATTGGTGCCAAATGTCATATATGGTAGTATAGTAATAAAGGTTACCCAATCGGACTAGACCACATATTAACCGTATTGATGCATGCAATTAATTACCTACTTAATAATTAGTTGCTATTCTAATGAATAGGAGAGTTGCAAAATTAATTGGCCCGCCTCCGAGAAATTTCGGCTCTTGCGTTTTAGTGGTGTGATAACTGAAAAGATATGTTTTTGTGTTAAAATAAAAACAATATACAAAAAGGGGGAATGCGTTCTCTGGGCCGTCGGTGCTAACATGCGGCTTCATACAAGAATCTGCTGTACATGCACAAATAGGGGTATTTTAGACATTTGCTCCTTGAATTCGTATGGTTTTAGAAATTTGCCTTGTAAATTTTTAATTTTGACAAGTTATCTTTTTAACTTGTAAAATTGTTATAATATGCTACAGTTTTACAATGATTATGTTAAATTAGTGTCAGAAAAGATACGTTTCACGAAAAAATTTTAACATCTCAATTTAAATATAGTACAAATCTTTTAGTGCATCAACTTTTAATTCTTTAAGTCTAATAAAGAATTTGAACAAATTTTGTAAAATTGGTTACGTTAAATAAATTTATAAATTCTGAGGGTTGATTGTTAAAATTAAAAATTTGAGGGGTAATTTACTAAACTACCACAAATTACAATCGTGCTAAAAAAAAATCCCCCACGAATAGAGACGTCAAATCAGCATAAATGGCAAAAGTCTACCTAATTATGGCATTTGCCTCACGAGAAGTATTGACTGTCGCTGACCTATATGCACTCTGATTCCACGTACAGGTTACCTCATTCACTTCACAGATTTAAATTTTTAATTTGAGTTGAAATGTGATATTTTTTGATAATTTTTTACTATAATAGAAAAAGTTAATGTGACATTTTTTTAGAGTTATTTACTGTAAAAACCTAAAATTAAAAACTCAAATCGGTGAAATGAAGGAGACATTGTTCACATTAAATCTAACACTTCCTAGGTTGATCGATAGTCGATGATCTATTTTTTTGGTTGTACATCTTTGAACGTCTATTTATGGAATCTTATAAACCTTACTTTTTCTTGAGTGGTTTATTCAAGATTACAAGTACGATTAATTGTTGGTGTATATATGTCCTACAATAAGAAACTGTGTGTGTGAATTATTATTTCTATTGCCTTATGTATTATAAAGTGTGGAGTATATTATACTAAAAAAGAATCTTATTCAGTTGGAAGGTTTGCAGCTTGTATAAGGTGCTAGCTCAAAAAAAAAAAAAAAAAGTTGCACTTTCACGAGCTCAAGTCATTCTAATCCACGTCTAAGGATCGAGAGGAAGCACTTGAGATTTTCAGTTTTGGTCCCGTTCATTTTGTTAATTTGAGTTGAGAATTCGAGTTGAGATGTGACTTTATGTGAGAGCTTTTTACTGTAGTAAAAAAATTAGATGTAATTATTTGTGAGAGTTTTTTACTGTAGAAAAACTCGAATTCTAAATTCGAATCAGCGAAGTGAACGAGTTGATAATCAGAATACAATATCATTGTTTTTGAAAAACTCAAAAATGTACCTTAGAAAATAATTGAAACTAAAAAGTATATAATATGCCCATAAAATAATCGTCTTTGCGGCAGTAGTACTTCAAGCAATGCGGACTGCATGTTTTTGTCAACCTACACGAAAACCGATTTATGCATAATACACGACCGACCACTTATATTTTACTAGTTTCCTCCGCTCCTTTTTTTTATTTTTTTTTTATCATTTAAGCGTCCGTTTCCTATGGTCTTTTAAAGGAATTAAATAAAAATCTTTCTAAGTATAAAAACAATTAAAAGTTTTCTTTTTTTGTTTTTCCTCCAAAAATCAGTGAAAATACACAACATTCCGTACCTTAACGACAGGCTTTTGTTCCTTTTTTTAAAAAAAAAAAAATTAAGAGTGGAAAGATTTTAAATCTTCATCTTTTAATAAAATCAGTTGTGATATTACAATAAATTCTCGATAAATGAATGTTTGTAGGTTAATAATATAAAAAAATCTTCCGATATCGATTTGGGCTAATGTATTAAATTAATAATCTCATTAAATGCATAAAATAATAATTTTTTGTCAAATCCTTTAGGACCAAATAAAAATAAAAATTAATAATTATCAAATATTAAAAAAATAATAAATAGCATATAAAAAGCATCATATTGTTTTTTTCATCTAGGTGTTAAATTAAAAAAATAAGCACATTAAATTTATGTCTATGTACGTACTTCTTATTATTCTATATACGATGTACAAAAATTAATTTTTGGACTTCTATGTACATACGTATACAACATTTATTGTATACATCATGTTTAGAAAATTGAACGTATTCTCAATTATTATCTTTTTAACTAGTATATTTTTTGACTAAATAATAGCAATTAATAATAAAAAGTAAAAATTTAAGACTCATGCAGTCTAAGAAGTATTTGTCTCATTTTCTCTATAAAATTCTATATAAACATATTAATTTTGATTACATCCTTTTTTTTTTTTATAACTCACACATGAATCTTGGTCATAGGAATTATATATTACTAAGATAACAGAAGTTATTAAAATATGAAACTCTTCTTAAATTAACAAAATATTCATTTATCGATAAACTAATAACCTCATTGAAATAATATTTTTCTTAATCCTAAAGATATGTCTACAACAACAACATACTTTTTTTTTTTTTTTTTACAAAAGCCGTAAAAAGTTTTCCTTTTTTGGGAAAAAAATCCACAAAAAGTTTAAGAACTTGTTCTTTTACATGATTTGAGTTGTGTATATGAAAAAAAATACTATAATAAAAAAATTAAATTTAAATTTTTATAAGAGAAAATAATATAGCAATATAACTTGAGTCATCAAATGAAAACACCCTTAAGTTATTTAAGTTATTTAACTTTTATGGTAAATGTAATGGCACCGTCGGAAAAAAAAATACCATTTCCAACGCCCAAAAATTACGCTAATACAATAATACTATTAGCAAATTAGTAATATTATAATAGTATTTAGTGAGTAATGTTAGGGACACCAATTTAAATTTAAATTTTTTTATACCAATTAATATTGTATGTGAGTTATCATCTCTTTATTAATAAATGTAATTTTTTTTATTAATTGACATACTAATATTTTAAATACCTATTAATATAAAAATAATAACTCACGTGCTATATTAATTAATGCATAACAGTTAAAACTTAAATCGGTGGCACTAACCTTATTCGTATTTATTACACTGAAAAGGCGGGTGATCATGTGATAAAAGTTTACTGTCTTCATTATAAAAACAAAAAAAAAAACAAAAGAAAAAAGTTTACTGTCTTTACTGTCTAGAAAAAAAAATGGGTTTTTCGCGAGATAATACTTCTTTTTAAGGATAGTCCAATAATTTATATCCCATATCCCAATTGGAAATATAACTTCATTGTTTGCCAAATGGATTTTCTGATTTTTATTTATTTAAGGCTACTAAATATATATACCACTACTGTATAATAAATTAAGATTTATTTATTTATATTTTTTGAGTTAGGATGATTTGAGTTTAAATCTTAATTTAAGTTAAGGTGTATTTGAATATAGTTTGAGTTAAGACTCTAGTTTTATTTTGTGTTTGAATGGACACATTTTGAGTTATGATTTAAATTGAAAATCTATTTCAATTTGTGTTTAGGTGGGTCAAAACTTGAATTTATATTTGAATAGTATTTTAATAAAAATTCAATGGTGATAGAAAATTTTAATAGGGTATATGGGTGGAGTTTTATTTATCTCTTCGTTGTGAATGTATAGAAAAAAAATCATCTCCATCAGAATTAAAACGAAAAAATTATGACGTTTTTAAGAATAGAAAAAAAATATTGTTTATTAACTTGAGTTTGAGTTTAAGAACTTAAATTTAAAAGGAAAACTTAAATTTAGATTTTAACTTTAAACTCAAATTTTATAGAAAAACATAAACTTAAATTCAAAATTTTTTTTGAGTTAAACTCCAAACCAACAACCCTTTAGAGTTCCCTTTTGTTTACTGTTGTAAAATTTCGTCGAGTTATTTTGTTGTTTTGTGTATTTGGTCCCCTTTTTTTTTTTTTTTTTTTTTTTTACATTTCTTTCTCGCTTTCTTTTATATTTGCCAGACTAGAGTTAAGAACTAGTTGTGTCGGTTTACGCTTTAATTTCACTCAATTGCTCATCTTTTCTTGACGTTTCATCCTCTTTTTAAAAATTTTTTTTTTGACCTTTTGCCTCTTTTTTCTAAAATATTATATTTTTGAATATATATAGTAATAGATGTCCTCCACCATTGCAATTTTCTTTTTTTTTCCTTACCAGAGGTGAAATATTATTTTCTCGACTACAATCTTGTATACTTTTCTTCTAGTTGTTCTTTTAAAATAATTTTTTTTAAATAGCAACTATTTTTGTCGTATTATGTTTTTTCTTTTCTTTTTCTTTTCTTTTTCTTTTTATTTTGCCTTGTGTCAATTTATTTGTTATATATACATATATATTATTTGTGATTTTCTTTTCCTAATCATATTTAAACATTGAAAAGGTTTTTTATTCCAAAATTTAATCCTTACAAATATGTCCCACTTATATGTTATTTTTGTGATTCTATGTGGTTCAATTCGTCAAAACTGTCTTTATAAATATACTATTTATACGAATTGCTCAATAAAATAATTTTCTTTGATATATATTTATTTAAATATTTGTTTTTTTTTATATGCACTCTTGATTAGTTTTTTTATTTGATTCCATTGACCAATTTTTTCCCTCAAATATGCTCGGCTCATTATTATTATTTTAAGTGGTTTTATTCACACATCCCTCTTTACTTTTCACACTCCTCTTTTAATTATAATTTCTTATTAGAAAAGACTCTCATGTAAAATGATAAAAAAGAACGATTACAATAGACTTAATTACATAATTAAATTTTATTATAAAAATAATGATATTTTATTTTTTCCCTTCACGCACCCCACATGTCATATTCTTAAATTATAAACGATTGTTATTTTGAAATGTATGATAAAACTTTAATTTTTTCCGTTCAATAGCCATTTTAAAAAATTACATACAGGCATGTTAAATTTTATTTGCTATTTGTTCTGTGGTGATTGTTCTTTTGCCTTTTTCTTTCATTCTTTTTGTGTTAATGTTTTTTATTTTTCTAATTATTTCATTTTTGAAAGAAATAATAATTTTTATTTTTATTTTTATTTTTTTATAAAGTAGAAATGATTTTTTTCATTTTATTCTTTTTTATGCTTGTTTATTTGTTTTTTCATTCTTTTTCTATTTTGTATTTTTAATCATACCTCAATAATATAATAACTTTATTACCGTATTTTTTTATTTATTTTCAATTTATTGAATTATATTGCTTTCTATTTTATATTTTGAGTGTCCTTTATATTTTTTTAAAAAATATTTTAAAATTTTCTTCCTATACAAAAAAAGCATCATGCTAAGCTTCAACCGAAAAAAGAGAAATATAGAAATAATAATATTAAAATAAAACAATGGGTGTGAAAAGAAAAATAAAATGAGTAAGAATTAATAATTTTATGACAATAGTTTGGGGTAATTTTAGAATAATACGGGTGCGTAGAAAGTAAATTCAACCATTTTAAAATTATATGAAGTGTGTGTTTAGAAATGTGTGTGGAAAGTAAAAAAGGGTCTGTGAGTAGAACCACTCTATTATTTTTCATTTTTATGTCTTCCCTTTTGCTTTGGTCCCTTAAATTTTTAAATTTTATAAAACTATTCTTAAATGTCTCTACACTTAAAAATCTATTTCATTTGTCCTCATTAAAATCTTTCTTTCTTGAATATGCTCTACTTATCTATAAGTAATTAATATTAGACTGAAACACACATTCATATTGAAACGAGCATTTTTGTGCATCTATTTTCTTTTTCAATCTCAAATTCTTAGACGTGCCTTTTTAAAATAATCTTTTTTGTAATATTACATTATAAAATAATTTTTTTCTCAATTATGCTGCTACTTAAATATTTCTCCTCATAGTCCCTTAAAATATTATTTATTCCACATATGATCCTTACAAATACTTGTCTTACTCAGAACGCTGTTCTTTTACAGCTTTCTCGAATGCTATTTTTCTCATCCCCCAAGTCATTTTTTCTACACTATATGTGTTAATCTATTGTCTATTATCTATTCAATCTTAAAAAGAGAGAGTTTGCTTTTTCAGTGTTTAAAACTTTTGTCTCTCTATTTTTTCTTTTATGGCATTTACTTGTTTTCCTTTACAAGAATCATTTTGTGGCTGGTTAAATCGTTTCGTGTTTTATTTTATTTTTTTTAGTTTTTTTCTTGAAATATATGTTTTAAAATTTACTCTTCCTTTCATGAATGTTTTAAAATTTATTTTATCAAAAATATTCTTCTCTTATTTATCCCACTTCCAATAATGTTTTTCAAGCAAGTTCTCATTCAAAAAAAGTATTCTTGTCGTCCTATAAATTATTATTCATCTATTTTATATTATACTTTATACCAAAGGAATGAATAGGCATAACTAATGACAAAGTAGTTGTCGTTACTTATGTGTTATTTGTAACATTTACTCTTTATTTTGTTTCTTTGCAGAATAAAAACATCAGGAAATAATGGGTCAAATGAATTTTTACTTTCTACTTCCTCTAACTTTTTTTCTCATTGTTTTATTTTCGCAAACATAATGTTAGTATTAACTATTTGTTAGCAGCCAACAACTTCTTCATCACTAACTGAACTAGAAAAACAATAACATAGTAAAAATAATTTTAACGTGCAGCGCATATAGAATCTACAAATTGGTCCCACGTGTGTAACACGTGACACTAAGTAGTACATATATATTTGAGAGTTTCTCTCATTTGGCTCGTTTTGACTGATTTTAAAAACAAATATGGCTTAGTTTGGTATTGTTGTAGATTTTAGAAAAATTACTTTTAGTTCTGCTGAAAGAAAAAACAGCTGTTACAAAACGCATCTGAGTGTTTAGTAAACTATAATTATAGTAGCTGTGCTGATTCTAAAATTAATGTAATAGCGTTTGGTAAATTATGAGGTTGAATAGCTGTGGATAGTTAAAAATTATGACTACATTATATTATATTATAATATAATATATATAATTATAATATAATATATATTTATTGTTATATTTAATATAATACAAAAAACTATTATTATATAATATATTATGGGCCCGTTTGGTTTGCTGATTTGAGTTTTAAATTCGAGTTAAGATGTGACTTTATGTGAGAGTTTTTTACTGTCACAAAAAAGTTATATGTGACTATTTCTGAGAGCTTTTTACTGTAGCAAAACTCAAATTTTAAACTTGAATCGATGAAGTGAACGGGACCTATATAATTATGATATATAATATAATATTTATTAAAATAATAATTGAAATAATAAAAAATTATGATTATATTATATCTGTAATATAATATAATATATATAATTACAATATAATGTATATTTATTATTATATTTAATATAATACAATAAAACTATTATTAAATGACATATTATATAATAATGATATAGAATATAATAATATTATTAAAATAGTTAATATAATTATAATATTATAAAAAAAATTATAATATTATAAAAGAAATAATAATATTTCAGTTATAATATAATTAAATATTATAACTATATTATATTATATTATAATATAATATATACTCATTATTATATTATATTAAACAAATATATTATATAATGTGCACTATAATAGATAATAATATTAGAATTATAAGATTATATTAATATTTAATTATATTAATTATTATATTAATATTAATATAATAAATATAATTATATCAATACAATACAATATATAACATATTTATTACAATATTACTATTACATTATATTATATTATATTATTATAATATATTATATTATATTATATTACGAGTCTGAATTTTAAATGGAGAATATTATAAATTTTAAATTTTATTAGAGGTATTATGGGTATTATGAAAGTTTCATTAATTGTATTATGTTGATTCTCATCAAATTTAAAAGTTAAAAGTTTTTTTGAGCTGTTTTTGATTTTAGTTATAAATTTTTCAAAAATTCTTTAAAAAATATTTTAAAAAAAATTTATTAAACACTAAAATTTACTTTTACTACAAGTAAAAATTAATTTTAAGAGCGAAAATCAACACCAAACTAAGCTTATATCTCATTCTTTCCTTCATTTGTTGACTGGTTTATAAGCCATCTTTAAACATTACTGTTCAGGTGAGCATGGATACAATGAACAAACAATTGCTGACGTTGCTAAGTACGTCTGGGGATTGGATGTTACTGTTCCGCAGTCTCCTTTATTTGAAAGTTGAATGGACTTTAATTATTCTTATATTTTTTATTTTGTTATTTGATATTTTATTTTTCTCATATTTTGTTATTTAATTTTCTGCTGTTTAGAAAAGCTGAGATGAGCTCTTAGGTATATCCAAGGGCTTTATAATCACCTAATCATCAGCCTCACCAATTTGAAGCAACCAATCAGCATTCTTATCGCTTATTGTCCTCGTGATAATCTTCATTACGATTTCTAGGTCCAAGCTTTTTTATTAAACAAAAACAAAGAATACCAAAGCAAACAAATAAATAAGAAAAAAAATTCCATCATTTGTTGGAGTGGGACCAATTAACATTGATATTTTATGCCGTATGGTCCGCCGCCACTACCCTAAAGTTGGGAACTCGCTAGAAAGTGAAAGCACTCGACATTTTTTATTTTATTTTCATTTTTAGTTTTTTATTTTATAGTATATTATTCGGTCACTAGATATTTTGCCCTCCCCTCTTCATTCGTGGGTTTTGAATAAAATTAGGGCATATTTAGTTCGTTGATTTGAATTGAGATGTAATTTTATGTGTGAATTTTTATTGTAATAAAAAAGTTAGATGTGACTATTTCTAAGAACTTCTTAATGTAACAAAACTCAAATTCTAAATTCAAATTGATGAAATAAACAAGGCCTTATTATTTTTCTTTTGGACGAATAATTTTAAATAATTAAGTAACATCATAATATTACTTCACCTGCTAAATTATATTTTTACGCTGAATACATCGTGTATCTAACAATCTAACAATATATAAAAGAGTCAAATCTCTTTTTTATAGGGCTATCACATGGCAACCCATCCACTTATTTTTTTGAATCTTTTTTACATTCTAATTTTTTGTGTTTTTTTTTATAAATATATTGTTCTTCACTTTAATTGTGTGATAGTAATTTTTCACGTGTATTCTTATTTTATTTTTGATTGGTTAAAATAATTTTTTTCTAATGTGTCCATACTTAAGTTTTTTTTGTTAATTATTATTTTTACACATACTTATTTTTTTAAAAAAATAAAAATATTTAAATAGTTGTATAAATGAGTTTCTTAATTTTTTTAATAAATAATAACTCTTCAGGTGTTTTTAAAACGGTCATACGTGCAGAGTACGTTATAAATTAGTACGGAGTAAAAAGTAAAAATTAGAGGGTAGATGAAATAAAATGGAATTCCAAGAGATTCTCACTTGCGCTAAGCTGGGAGAAAGATTCGTTAGGTCAATATTAGAAACACGTGGTTTAATTTGTCATTTTCTTGATTAAAGGGATTAATTTTTCATATGGTCCACGACTTATTTTTGAGGACAAGACAGGGCTTTTAGGGGGAACATCTTTTTAATTGGGGATACAATAAAGTAATATTAGGCCGACCTCTTTTGTTCTTTTTTTTTTTTTTTTTTTTTTTTTTTTTTTTGCCCTTTCAAATTAACTTGAGGATTACCAGATTCTTCCCGAGAATGCTCAGGCCACCTTTGATTGTAAATAAGCATTTTTGGTTTGTTAAACTGTTTATAAGTATTTTATACTAATATAATAAATATGAATTAATATTTGTTGAATCCAAAGAGATCAGTATAAAAGATCTAATCTCCATGAACCAAGCGTTGTACATGACTCGACTGTCTGTCACACGGGTAAGCTTCCCAAATTGGATTGGCATTGGATTGAAAACTGCGACCCATATCTTCCCAAATTTGACTCTTCATTAGGGTTAGCTCTTTTATATATATATATAATATGCGTGTATAAATTTCTTTAGGTACGAAATTTACCCGCTTAATTATTTCCCTTTTTTTGTAATTGGAAATTGACGCGGGCATCTAAACTTCCATAAATGAAATATATTGCGCAAAAAAGGAGAAAAAAAAAACGTCCATAAATTCAAGTCGAATTATTAACCTTCCAACTTTATAAATGTTACAGTTAATTTAGGACCAAATAGGTTTCTTTCTTTCTTTTTTCGTCTAAAACCAAATATTATTCGAAGGTTATTATTGCGTAAATTATTTGTTTTTTTTTTTTTGCCTAGAAATTTGTGGGTTTTTTAATCGATAGTTTAGAAATTTTTATTTTCCTAGCCAAATGAAGCTTCCTGCGTGAACTTAGTTTTAGAAACGCTAAGTCATGTATCCTTATCAAACTAAAATTATTATTATTATTTTACCGTCTTTGAAGTAATCAGAATAAAAAGGAAGGCGTTTGACATGCGAAATACTAACACACGCCTGATGGGAGGACTCATTTGACCCGGGTGTTTTCTCAATTGCCAAATACAACTTAGAATTGTACACAGTAGTTTTTCTTTCTTTTTTATTTTTTATTTTTTATTTTAAAAAAATTGTACGGTCCTATATAATATAGAAGTGAATGCATATGATTTTCCTCAAAATAATTCCAACTTTAAAATCATTATCAGTGTAGAATATTCATTAAAGGACATATTAAATACAAGACACATAGATATAGAATAAACGCGTATGGGTTTTGTTTCGTCCAATGTTCAGAAAAGAAAACATAGTGCACAATATAAAAGGGATATATATAGTATCATTACAAAAAAAAAAAAAAAAACATGTTTGTTCTTTGTGACGAAAAAAAGTTAAATTTGCATTTGTTTTATGAATCTTCTAATATATCTCGGCAATATTAAAAGTAAAAGAGTTCTTTCTTTGCTTGAAAATCTATTTTTGAAGGATGCTTGAAAATCTATTAAAGATTGTTGAGTAAAAGAAAAGTTCATAGCTTTTAGCAAACTTTACATTATTTTAACAAAAGAGGGGGTCTACGGAGAAGAAGAAACAACAGAAAAGGACAGTTTGAAACGGCTCTGACTGGATGACAGAAATGAATTCATGAAATTAAAACGGGGAAAAAAATGGAAAGCCCGTAAAAAATGGGGGTTAATTTACCCACACACAGAAAAATGATTCAGTTGGAGATTCTTGGGCCCTGTGGTGTAAAAAAGCCCAAAGAGTTCATTTCCAAAGGAGTTTTGAGTAAATTTGAACAGTGGCACGTAGCGGGTGGGGAAACACGTGCGAGGAGAAGGAATCTTTGATTAAAATTAAATTAAAATTTAGAATCCAAGTTTGGGGTGTTTGGAGTCCGCGAGCGCCTATAAAATGGCCCTACTTCATGGCTGTGGAGAGCATAACACACGAAAAACACACGAAGGAGAGAGATCAGGAGAGGAGGCTTAGGCTGAGAGATATAGAAATATGGGCGGTTGGGCTATAGCGGTGCACGGCGGCGCTGGTGTTGACCCAAATCTCCCACTCGAACGCCAAGAGGAGGCCAAACAGCTCCTCACTCGTTGCCTCAATCTCGGCATCTCCGCCCTTCGCTCTAATCTCCCTGCCATCGATGTCGTTGAACTCGTCGTACGTCTCTATTGACTACCAGTTTAACGTCGTATCTATGTGTGATAATGGATGATTACGGAAAAATAATGTCGTAAAAGTTTTCAGAGAATCTGCATTTAATGACTTGCATGTTTTTGTGTTGGCAAATCTGGCTTCTCTTTTTGGAATTTTTTAATAATATAAAATTTTGGTTAAATTTCTTTACTATTGTGGTAAGATTCTAATGGCGGTGGTGTTTTTGTTTGTTTGTTCTAAAAAGGTGAGAGAATTGGAAACGGATCCCATCTTTAACTCCGGCCGTGGATCAGCCCTGACGGAGCAAGGGACGGTGGAGATGGAGGCGAGCATCATGGACGGCCAGAAAAGACGATGCGGTGCCGTTTCGGGCGTGACCACAGTGAAGAACCCGATCTCACTGGCCCGTCTCGTTATGGACAAGTCCCCCCATTCCTACCTTGCCTTTTCCGGCGCTGAAGAGTTTGCTCGCCAACAGGTAACAATTTGACCCCCGATTTCTTCGCCGCTAACAAATATCAGTTTTAGTTTCATTCATTTCACCGTAATGAACGAACCCGTGGTTCCGTTGAAAGTCACGCGTTGAAAACAGGGTGTTTAACTGCCACGTATGCTTCAAATATTGTTTCCGAATCTCCAGACTCCCACGTATCTCTCTCAGACAGTATTTTTAGGAGTACTAGGCTGCGCTTTGGCTTTTCGTAATGTTGTATTTTGTAACGCTTTTTATTGTTTTTTCAGAACCGTGTAAACCTGTTTTATTTCCATAATCACCCTGTTTTATGGTGAAAAAGGAAATTTTGTTGACGGTATGTGGTTGTTAATATATTTTTTTTTTCAGGGTGTTGAAGTTGTGGACAACAAGTACTTTATCACAAAAGAAAATGTGGGAATGCTCAAGTTGGCAAAAGAAGCCAAAACCATCCTGGTACGTCCGATTCTCTCTGATCATATGCTGTCACAAGTCCAACAATTGTGGGCCTTGGCTAACGTGGGCTTTTCATTTCTACTGTTTTTTCGGGGACCAGTTCGACTACAGGATCCCAGCCGTCGGATTGGACACGTGTAGCGCCGGCGTGGACAGCCCGCTGGTAATGAACGGCCTTCCGATAAGCGTGTACGCGCCGGAGACCGTGGGCTGCGTGGTGGTGGACGGCCAGGGTCATTGCGCCGCCGCCACGTCGACGGGCGGCCTTATGAACAAGATGATGGGGCGCATAGGCGACTCGCCCCTGATTGGCGCTGGGACGTACGCGGGTGACCTGTGTGGGGTTTCGTGCACGGGAGAAGGGGAGGCTATCATACGCGGGACGCTGGCGCGTGAGGTGGCGGCGGTGATGGAGTACAAGGGCCTGGGCCTTCAAGAGGCCGTAGACTTTGTGATAAAGGAGAGGCTTGACGAGGGCTACGCTGGGCTCATAGCTGTGTCGAGAAATGGTGAGGTGGCTTATGGGTTCAATACAACTGGGATGTTTAGGGGATGTGCGACTGAGGATGGTTTTATGGAAGTCGGCATTTGGGAGTAGTGGGGTGTTTCACGACTTCTCTCCATTTCTCTCTCATTGTGTTTGTTGGTTGGTTGGTTGAAGGCTTAGGAAAATATATTTTTTTTCCTTAGATGTAACTTGTGGTGGGAAGTACTACGTACATGCTTCGTGCCGTTGTGTACTACGATGACTGGTCTCAGAAATAAAGTGCTCTGCAAGTTGCTACCTTCTCGTCTTAGAAGAAGAATTGAAAAAAAAAAAAAAATTTGTTAACTTCTGTTTTTCTTTTTCTGTCTTTTTTTTAAGAGTTTCACCCTTTTAGTAGGGCTTGATATCTGATCGATAGATCTGATGATTAAAATTATATTAAATTAAAAGAGTATGTAAAATATAACTTTTTAATATAGATTTAACTTAACGGTTGTAAATAAAGAAATAAAGAATTATTGATAATTTATTTCTATTATTCTTAAGAGAGATTTTTTTTTTCTTTTTTGTTTTTATTTTTTAAAAGTCCTTACTCCTTAATCATGGATGCCAAATATTATACTTAAATCAAAAGAGGTAATAATTTTAGCGATATCAATTATGGGTTGAGCATTTTCCCAACTAGGTGCACTTACTCAACTATAGATTAACGTGATTACTTCGTTTTTTTCGCTGATTCGAGTTTAGAATTTGAGTTTTGTTACAGTAAAAAGTTCTCAGAAATAGTCACATCTAACTTTTTTATTACAGTAAAAAGGTCTCACACAACATCACATATCAACTCAAATTAAAAATTTAAATTACCGAACTGGACAGACTTAGTAAAAAAAAAAAAATCAGTAATGTTGTTTTTAATACTGAGAGGAATAAAAAATAAAAAGATTTTCATCTAGACAAAAAATTAGGCGCAGAAAGACCTGTTAGTGGGGCAGCGGCGTTCTCTCTCTTTTTTGAATACGTATAGGTCTTTTCTATAAAGAAGGCCTACAAAAAAAAAAATTTGTTTTTTTGAGAAAGTCTGGACATTTTCTTATTTCCGCTAGAAAAGTAAGTTGGGTCGTATTTTACGAACAGAATTAAGTTGGACCGTATTTTATGAACAGAATCGTATAATTTCAAGTGGCAACAAACACACCTTCCTGCGAATCCACCAATCTATCACAAGTGTGGTGGGGAATTTGAAAAGGATATCTAACCTAGCTCTGATCAAACTGTCATCTTGTACTCTTGTACGTTTACGTTTGTCTGCTCTCTTTTTAATTACATATTTTGTAATAAATATTTTCATGTGTGCTTTGCTACGAGATTTTTAGCAGATGGTTATACGATCGGAAGTAAACACATTGAAAACATTTTTTAGTATGTTAGGCATTTTACTTCACCAGCGCAGCTAACAAATGACATTGCCCATCACTTTCGTAAAGATGGAAGGTTGTTATTGAGTACTCCATGTTGACTGCCGACATCATTGGTACTATAGCCTGTTCAAGAATTCCGAGAAAATGATGATATGAAATGACCGCCATATGTGGTGATATTGATCAAATTAACACCCCAATAAGTTTAGTAAAGAAGGAAATCTGATAAAATCAAATTTAAATTGTCTGAATACATTTTTATTTATTTGCGGATTTTCAACAATGTAAAGTGAATATAGAAAATTAAATATATATATATATATATTTTGCGACAGGATATAGAAATTGAATGTGAAAAGACATCTTACACAGTTTAGTTTTCTTCTCTCTCTCTCTCTCTCTTTGAGTGATATGGAAAATTAAACAATAAGACGAGAATTCAATGTTTTGATTTTCTGTACAAGTTTATTATAATTTCATTTATCAGTTTTATTTTTTCTCTTTTGGAAAGACCGCAGATTTGGGCAGGCCTTAGTTTATTTTTCACCAGAGTCCGGGTAAAAAAGCTCTTGGATAGCGAAATCTTACTAGGAAAGGAAATATACAGACCACAGGCTCTTGACAAGTCACGTCTGATTAATTTCTCATCACTTGCTTGGTTTTTGACCGTCAATTGCAGAATCTCCCCAGAATCTGCTTAATTGAAAAACACCGACTCACTTTTTAATCATACATTGATTAAGCTCAACGTGCTGAATATTTAGTGGGTCTTTTCTACAAGTAGTCAAATCAGTGTTCTTTTGCGACTTGAAATATCAAAACGAATCTATTATTATAAATATAATTAAGAAGAAAAATAAATTATATTATTAAGTATAGTTTCATGTTTCCTTTTTTGCTTGTCAATCATGTCCATGTTCATGGTATACGTCTCAAGTTTTTGTTTATAAAGGAACTAATAACATGAAATTTTAACACTTGTCCTTTTGTCAAGTTCAACAGAGAACCACGCAGATTATTTGTGCACAGGAAAAGCACATGTACAACAAAAAGTTCATGTTGCAAAGCATACTTATACAAGATGCTTTAATTGACTTTGTAAACTCATAAACAGAACATCATCACGCCCTTAATCATTACATTACTAATATGCCTACTATCTTTTCATTGCAATATGTTGAGAGGACTTGAAATACTTAGCCGGCGTCACTCATTCCCTAGTCTTATTATCTTTGCCGCCACCGAATATTGCATCCTTGGCTGATTGCGCGGCATTGGCAACCGCCGCAGCTGCATCAGCCAGGACGCCGCCGCCGCCGCCCGAGGCCGAACCTGGACTCTTCCGAGTCAGATGAACAACGTGCACGTCAGCCGTCTTACGTTCTTTGTGTTCCTGTCCCGGTGGTGTCTGATAATCTACAGTATCTACTGTGTCCACATTGGTCTCAACTGCACCATCTTTGTTCATTTCTTCACTTCCCTACGAGAAAGAAAGCACAAAAGAGCAAAGGAATTAACACGGTTTTCGCATTCAAACAATTAATTTCTATATCAAAAAAAAAAAAAAAAAAAAAGATAGGAGAGAAAAATAGGCAAGTGGATTTTTACTCTTGTAGTGCTCATGTTGCAGGATTTGAGCCGGATAGTTTCCAAAAAAATTCACCAAGGATTTTATCCAATCTTGATCTCATGAAATCAAAGCGTAACATTTATGTTCAGTTCATTGTGGTACTGAGTAGGTTATAAGTAGTTAGTTGATTTGGGAACGGACACGTAGTAAGTGAGGTGGCTACTTTTGCTTGAAACAGGGCTGAGATTCTCAAGTGGTGATGCCGCGTTGCAGGTGCCAGGTAGTAATCTTTAGTTGAAACGTGTCAAAGATACTGTACAAGATCCGTTTAACGCAGCTTTTGCTTTTTAGTAAAAGAGGTGATGTAAAAGATGTGGTTTCTAAGAAGGGTTTAAAATAAAAGCGATTAATGAGTCAAATAGTTTTTAAAATAAAAGCGATTAATGAGTCGAATAGTTTTTAAAATAAAAGCGATTAAAAGCTGAAACATTTCTAATAAATGATCTAAACACTTTTAAAAACGGTTTTTAGAGTTAAAAAATTAAAAATAACTTCTAAAAAACTCTTCCAAACAGGCCCACGGTAATGAATGATTAACTAATGTGTCATAAATAAAAACATAATGTTCATTTTTTAAAACTATGTTTGCCTTCATAATCACTACGATAAAACAGAATATTACAATATAAAATCACACATCTTTCAATTATGTGTTTTTCTCTAAATTTTTTCGTCGTAGTCTTTTAATATAAGAAATTTAGCGCAATCGATCTGCGTATCAAAGTGGAGGGATTGATAAAAGAGATTTAAGGGGGTGTACACACTGACTAGAGAAATATGCAGTTCTTACTGTTAACACTTCAAACACATACTGATAAGGAGCTATGCAATATGATCACAAAATGGATATTGCATTATGAAACAAAACTATCGTGCCAAAAACTATCTACCAAACGAATTTCTCAAGAATTTATTATAAAACAGATTTTGACAATAGTGATGAGTAAATTAACTTCCTTACAACTTGAGGAAAACAAACTCTTCAATGGACGATATGTCTCCAATTTTCTTGAGTGCTTCCCTGCTGGGTTCATCATCAACACCAATGGTCATGACAGCTTGTTTCCGAGGAGCAATCCTCCCAACAGTCATGAAACTCACGTTTACATTCTCTTCTCCCAGGATACTCCCAACTTTCCCAATCAAACCTGGCTGATCAACTTGCCTGCATAATATTATGCTTCCTTCAAGGCTCACATCAACATCAAACGACCCCACTTTGGTCAAATGAGGTTTTCCATCTTTAACTCTTCCCTCAACTTTAATCTCGCCTGAATCCGAAATGGCACTGGCGAATCTCGATTCGACATTGGCAATTTGAACCTGAATGAACTCCAATGGATTCTCTGGTGAGCCGTCTAACAAGATTATTTCCTCTGTTATCTTTAGTCCTCTCTGTTTGGCTATGAAGTCAGAGTTAACCAGATTGATAAAAACACTTGAAATTGGCTCTATTAGACCCTTTGTAACCATTGCACGTAGCAGACGAGTGTCGAGATCGTCTGGACTTCTAGAAGATGCATAAGTTATCCTTATTGATTTTATGCCACTTCCTCCTGCAACCAGTTGAACCACCAGCCTTCCCAACTTTTCTGCTAATGAAACATATGGTGCCAGTTCCGACAAAACCTATGATCACGGACTAGGCATGCTTAGCAACCAAGTCAAATTAAAGCGCTTAATGAGTTTATGGCGCGTTTAAAGATGAAAGGAGTAGTGATTCTTTTGTTATAATTACAAATAAGTTTAACATGCCACGTATAGGAAATAAGAAACGCTAATACCATTCCTTACTAGTTACTCCCCTTAGTATTAATACCAGATTAAAGACTATAAATACTAAATTTACTTACTATTAATAAATTTAAATGTAAGGCAAGCCAAAAATTATTTAATTATTATGCAAAGGATATTTTAATAATTATATTGATAAAATTCTTATCACTATGCTTAGTAATGCTAAAAGAGGTTATTGCTTTACATTTCTTTCCAATCCCATTACATTTCTCATTCAATTACCGTTTGGTAAACACGCTCTTAATGTATACAACTAAACCACATGTTTTAGGCCAATAATAGGACATAAATGGAGTCGAAAATTTTCCATTAACTACCTCTGCAGGGACCATTGGTGCATTCACAGCAGTGGCTGCAAGTTCACCTTTCAGGGCCCCAAGTACAGCTTCCGCCACTTCACGTGCCACTCCTTCCTGATTATTATGAAAAACAGCTATTTTAAATGCTATTAACGATGGTAAACCAGAAAATATAGTGACAAATTAAGCTGATTATTATGACAAATTGATACACCTGAGCCTCAGATGTGCTAGCACCAAGATGAGGAGTTGCAGTCACGTTTTCATGCAGAACCAACTTGTTGTCTTTCGGTGGTGGTTCCTCAGTGAACACATCAAGTGCCGCCTAAAAAAAAAAAAAGGGTAATTCAAACAAAACTAAGATAGTGGTTTTAACGAGGAAAGGGATGTTTGTCAATAGAAAAAGTTACCTGAGCAACAATCCCAGAATCCAAGGCCCTAAGTAGAGCTTCCTCATCAATGACTCCCCCACGGGCAACATTGACAATCCGAACTCCCTTTTTCATTCTACTAAATGCTTCATCATTGAACATCTTGGAAGTAGCAGGGGTGAGAGGCATATGCAGGGAAATAAAATCTGCAGTTGAAATGGCTTCATCAAAGCTAACTAGCTCCACGCCTATTGAGCGGGCACGATCTGCTGGTGCATATGGATCGTGCGCAACAATGTGCATTCCGAGCCCTTTCGCTCTCCTAGCAACTTCTGATCCAACCTTTCCAAACCCCATCACAGCAAGTATTTTCCCCACTAGGGACACCCCAACATACTTGCTCCTCTGCCACTTCCCTGTACATGGCATGAAAATCAACTAAGAATAACCATTCTAGGCCTAACTATAGAAAAAGAATCCACAATACGAATTCTATTCAATACAATGGCATTCTCAGTTGATGATCAAAGTAAAGAATTCAGATCATTTGCGATAGCATTAGGCAGCATAACAACAGAGGAATGCAACACTTTAATATAAGCAGTTCAAGAGGAAACGTTCTAGAATCGCTGAATTTGTAGACAGAAATTTGGAGAGCAAAATCAAACCAGATTTAACAGAAGCATCAGCCTGAGCGATGTTACGCGCCATGGCAGTGAGCAGAGCAATCCCATGCTCGGCGGCCGCAATAGTATTGGCGGTCGGGGCGTTGACGACAAGGCATCCATGTTCCGTGGCGGCCGACAAGTCGACATTGTCGATCCCGACGCCGGCGCGTCCCACCACCTTCAGCCGGCCTCCGGAGGACTCGAACACGTCGCGGCTAACGGTGGTGCCGCTCCGGACGATCAAGGCGTCGCAGAGGGAGATCTTGGTGCAGAGCTCCTCGGGGCTGAGGTTGTAGGAGCAGTCGACGTTGGCGAAGCTCTTGAGCAGCTCAAGACCTGCTTCTCCGAGCTTCTCGGCGACCAGGATGGTAGGCTTGGCGTCCAATATTGCTGTCACTATCAACGACCTTTTGGCCTTGGAAAGACGGCGGGAAGGGACTGAGATTTTGCATGAGAGAGAACCAGAAGGGAAGAAAGGCGATTGTTGGTTTAGGCAATGAGAGGAGGTGAGAGCAGTCCATGAATATGTTGACGCCATCTCAATACCTCTTCTCTATGTGGCTCTCGTTCCATCTTGGTTTTTAGTGGCTACTTTTTATTTCTCTTTAGAAACGCGTTTTTTTCTTTTTTTCAAAATTAACTTTACACAGTTTAAAAGATTGTGTGGCCGTTGCTTTTCACAACTTAATTTGCACCGACATTGTTGTAACGGCGTTAGAAGATTTCGCATGTTCTAAATTATATTGATTGGTATCATAAATCTCAAAAATCTCAACAAGATTTGAGTAATCTTATATATTAAAAGATGATTTGTTAACATTAACAATTCATTTAATCTTGAGGAGCCATTTGACAAGCAGGTATAGAAGATTTGGGCATTAGTGGTGCTGAGATAATGTACCTACTAGGCCTGTTGACAACATTGTTGAATAAAATAAGCTCCAATATTCTGTATTATTGATAACTTAAAAAACCAATATGAATTTGAATCCTAACCATTGCTTTTTCTTCATATAGAGAACGACAGACTAAACTTACAAAATGAAGCTTTGGAAGAATAAAAACTTGCAATTCATGAACCTGAATTTTCAAAATAACTCCAAGAAGAATACACCTTGTTGTATTATCACAGATACTCTTGAAAACTAAGAAGCAAGAAAGGCACTAGCTATCTTCTTCTCTTTTTTTTTTTTGTTTTTGTTTTTGTTTTTTTTTTTTTGAAGGAAGTAAGAATGTGGAGGTATCTGCTTTAAGTCGAAATCCTGCTATTCTACTTAATGGACGGAACGCTTGTGTTTTGATATTTATACTATACAAAGTAAAACCTTTATAGACAAATAGCTTAAACTGATTCATGAACATGAATTTCAACTTTTCACACAGACAAAATTCAGGTTACTGGCATGAGTACTAAGAACCAAGAAACGCATGAGCTAACATTAGACCAAGTCGAACCTCAGACGCAGTCGTAAGGTGGAGGTTATCTGCTTTAAGGGGCAATCCCTTTGCATCAACGCACTTGACGTTAGGTAAGTTAATCTCTAGCTGAGCCTTTCTAACCACATCTGTGAATTTTCCTTCTCCAGATGCAAGTACAACCTGCACCACCACAATCACAAGTCCGCTCTAATTATGAAACAGATTCAAACAGGATTCTGACATGCCTTAAAATAGTGTAAGAAAAATGTTAGTCACACTAAATATAATCCCAAAAATCTTGTCGCCATATTTTTTTTAGCCAAATTATCAGTCTTTCGATAGAAAGTAGCTAAATTTTCCTTGACTATTGCTCTATTATACAACATAATAATCGTTTCTGGTCATGTATGTATTTGGTGAAAGCGATATATATTAAGAAAACGTTTTTCAATAACTTACTAAAGCTATTGTACACTCCCTACCATAATAATTTCCTAAAATTTCGTGATATGTTAATTTGTCTGCTTTAAGAATAATAAAAAAAATCGACGAACAAAATCAACCAATTTTTTTATCTTCAGCCATATTAATCTGATCAAATTTTCGACTTAGTTGTAAGAAAAGACCAAAATTGTGAGGAAAAAAACGGTAACATTCGACGAGAAACATCACTAGTAAATATATTTATTAAAATCCTAATATAATTTTTTTTTTTAAAAATGAGTGGGCATATCCGATGGGAATGGCCCCACTGCCCACAAGGTACATCTTGTCATTTTTTTTTTTTTTTCTCAACACATCTAGTCATTTTTTTTAACTCAATATTGTCTTAATGAAAAATTATCACGGAACATTTCAGATAAGATTGATGTTAGATGATCATCAATTTCCAACCCACAGAAAAAAGTAAAATAAAATTACAAGTAGTAAGCAGAGATTACAAGACCAAACCTGAATAACCAGAAGATCAGGGATCTTAAGATCAGAACGCAAGTCCATCACAAGCCTCTCCATATTTGCTCTATAGCCCTCAGCGTCCGCCCTTATCACCGTATCACTCTCTCCCTGGTACCACAACACGGCTCGTATGCTTCCCCCATTCTTCGCCGACTCAAGCGCCCTGCTCACCAACTCACTGTACAACGACGTCCCTCGCGCCCACGCGCTGATCCTCGTCCCGCCAACCGCACACGGGACCAGCCCCACCACCTCGTCCGAGCCCCTCGCCCGAACAACCTCGTTCGCAAAGGCCATGCCCGGCCCGACACCGCAGGCCTTGCCGGCGTCGATGTCGGCGTGGAGTGGCTCGTGTGCTTCCTCCCACTGGCGCCCGGCATTGAGCCGGCTTATGCGCCGGTTGGGCCAGCATTGTGGTGGCACGTACTGGTCCCACCTCCCGCGAACGACTCCGCCACGGCCGGCCATGTTGCTCTGCCCTGCTAGTATGAAAATGTCGAGCGACGCAGAATTCACTATACCTAATAAGTTGGCTATTGACACCAGGGAGAATAAGTATAACCAGAATAATCTGGGCCTGCCCATGATTTTTCTGGCAAAAATAAATAAATAAATAAATACTTGGGTTTGTCCAAGTGATTTTAGCTTTTATACGATGATAAACTGAATCATGCAAGTTACAGAATTATGCGTTGTCATGGTATTGGGATTGACAGTGATTTTTTCTATGGAAAAGGTGTGATATTGTTTTTGAGATGAATGTGTGGGAGATTTGGATAATCATGTGATTTCCTAAATTAGATTTTGCTTAGTTTTCTCTCATAATTGATGTAATCTAAGAACTCATTAGAGAATTAGAAGGGTAGAGATTCTCTATATCTCGTGACTATAACCTGCTATATAGGTCCATCTCAGATTCTCAGTGTCAGTTATAGAAATGCCTTAAGTAACTGATGCCACAAAACTGCGATCCAATTTGAGCTCTGCAATTCGAAAAATGATGGAAGAATAAGAAAAATGAGCTGTACCTTTCCAACCAAGGTGTAGAGCCAAATCTGTACTCATTTCAAAGCCTTTCCAATCTCCTAAAAGGCCATTAAAAAAAATAAAACATACATACATACATGAACTTTTGAGTTTTTGACCTTCTTCTCATGCACGGTTTATCATGTATGCCCATAAAAGAGGGTTGTTATTTTTAATAATTGGATGAGCTGGAGATTCGGACTGAAGTCATATTCAATTCAATCAATGAATCTCAAAGGATGAAATATGACTGTTAAATAATTTAAAAAAAAAAGGATGATGTATCAAACTTGTTTTTTCCTATTTGTTTGGTGCTAAGGATTCCAAAAAATTTATTGGAATAATTGGTGTTATATATTGATATATTATGTGGGGTGAAAAGTTGCTATGGTATGAAATTCAAGAAGATAAATAAGGATCTTAAGGGAAAATAAGATTAAAATATAAACAAAAAGAAAACCCTCCATATGCACCATTGGTTGTCCCTGTCTGAAACATAATTGCTAACGAAAACTAGGATTTTGGTAGCATGATATGAAACTATAATCTAAAAGCTAGACTAATAATTGTTATTTATATAAATTAGAGGGGAAAAACAATCCAACGCTTCAAATCCGATTCGGAAGGAACAACTAATGCAGTATATTTCTAACCCCCTCCAATTTTTTTTTTTTTAATTAATGGGGAATATTTTTAATATTGCCTAATTTGTTTAAGAGTTGATACTTGATCCTCCACTACGAATATCTTTAGAGTACTTCTAATGCCCCTTTGCCGTTGAGATGGATTCAGACACTTGAAAAGCATTTAACATTAAAATTCTTTTAGCAAAGAAAACCGTAAGTAAACGGGTATATTATAATTAAATTAAGAATAAATAAGGTCTCTGTGCTGACAAATGTATTGGATTATTTTCATAAATACCTCATGAATTATGTATTATGTTTCAAAATGTCCCTCAATTTTTTAAAATCGTTCAAGACGCTCCCTGATATATAGAAAACATATCAAATTATCCCTCCGTTAACTTCCGTGTATAATTTTAGTAGTTTGTTGACGTGGCACATTGTTAAAAGGTTAGTTAAATGTATTCAATTCTAATTTAAAATTATATAACAATTATTTAATATTAAAATAATATAACAGAAGTTAAAACATAAAATTTTTCCAAAAACAAAAGAAAAAAAGATTAAGTGGTAGTCTTCTTTCTTGGCTCTAACTTGAAGAATCCTATTTTCACACGTATGTGTGTTGCCGCCCCCCATCACCCCCACATCCGCAACCACGTTGCACCACTGTGAGCACGCCTCACCGGAGAGTGAAGCCCAGCAAGGCACCGGCCACGTCCCTTCTCGCAAACACCAATCACGAACCCAACCAAGCCACCTCACAATGGTTGCGAAGAATAGGCTCGCTACGGGATTCACAAAAGAGCTCGTTGAAAAAGACATTGCCGCTAGTGGTTGCGAGTGGAATGGGGAATCACGACGTTCAGTTAGGAGGCTCGGTTGGGCATTTGGGCGCATTTTGGCGAGGTGTTGTTGTGACGGCCAAGGCTCGAGGGAGGCTCTCACTGCTTGAGATGGTGGAGACGATGAGGGGTGGTCTCCGATGCTCGCGATGGCATTCCGGCACTCGCAGGGTCATCAGCCAATAGAGGAGGTGCAATTGGGATGGTGTCGGGTGGCGCTGAGAGTGAGTGATGGGGTGGCTGCTTAACTCTAGAGTTTTTTTAAATAACTTTAAATGAATCAAATTACATATTTTAGATCAATGGTTAAAACTAAATGGGCCTTAAGTTTTTATTAATATTTTCTAATAATAAGCATATATGTTGTAAAAATATATATATTTTTTATCTTTAATAACGTGCCATGTCAACAAACTATTAAAATTATCCACAAAAATTAAGGGAGTAGATAATTTGATATGTTTTCTATACATTAGGGGACGTTTTGAACGATTTTAAAAAATCAGGAGACAGAATACATAGTTTAGGGGTACTAATGAAAATAATCCAAATTTATTTGGTATGATGGTATCAGGATCTAGTGGTGGAAGCCCGCTGGGTTCACTTACTTATTTCACGTGGCACTACACTTCTCAGGTAAATTGAGGTTGCCAAAGTGGTACCTTTAATAGCAAATTAATAGGAAAAAAAGAAAAGTGTGCAGTATTCAGATGGTAAAATGGCACTATAATCTATGTTACTTATTACCTACAATACATATGGTTTGGGAAAACTGTCTGTATCAGCATTTCTGTACTTGCGGTTCATCCATCAATTCTATTGTAGGATGGTAAGGTGCATTTTAGTTGGGTTGTAATTTTCAGCGTCACTCGAATTTGAAAATTGTACTTATCTCCATCGTTTTCAACACGTACTGGATTTAGATGCTCACCGATTAAAATTATTTCCAACAAATACTCTAAAGTTCCTCCGGATCTATCTTAGAAAACGTTATTATAGGGGAATAAACATTGGTCTAGCTAATAGAATTCATAAAAGCACATGACCCTTTGGAAAATTTACATGTTATCGTAATATACACAAGTACAGTATTCCCCC